>NC_143520.1:13442500-13595000 GCF_031878675.1 Megascapheus bottae | reverse complement strand
ATAACTTTATCTGGATGTGAAAATTAATTAAGGACAAGTGTGCTTCTCAGAATGCTATGCTGCCAGGACAAGAGAAGCAATCATGAGGAAATGAGAAGATCAAAATCATAAGCAGCATGGCTTTCAGGGGAAACAGTACCCCAGTTTGTCCATTTTTGCTAGAGAGCAGATGTCAGCATCAGAAAGCAGTGGGTAACCAAGTGGAACTGAGACAACTTCTACTTGAAAGTAGAAGATGATGTCCTCCACCAACCACGAAACTCTTAAGACATTATGGTCCTACTTCCTAATACAGTTATGACTAATGACCTATAGAGATGTCCTAGAGAAGCTCCTTGGGATTTAGCTCAGGTGACACCATGTTCTTATTTAAAAACAAACAATTGAATTGGTAACTGGACAGTAAAAACTTAACAAAATAAGAACCCACAGAGAACACATCAGATTATATACCATTTCTTTTGGGATTTTTCCCCTTCCTTTTTACCTCTCTTCCTCCTCCTTACTTCCTTAAGTTTTCTACCTTTTATTTTACATTCACTAAATTTGCTGGGTGCCATGTTAGTTAGTCCATGCAGGATAAAAGATCTCTTGGTAGCATGATTTTCTTCTCCTAATTTATGTACAACGGAATAGCTGCTAACAATGTGCTAAGTCTAAATCAGATTACTAGCTTAGGTCCTAGTTGTGCCAATTGCTATTTCAGCTCATTATTTGGTAACTATCCTGGGGCTTGAACTCGATGCTGTCCATGAACTTTTGTGCTCAAGGCTAGTGCTCTACTTTTTGAGCCACAGCTTCACTTCTGGCCTTGGCTGTGGTTAAATGGAGATTAGAGTCTGACAGCCTTTCCTGCCTGGGCTCGCTTCGACCCTTTATCCTCAGATCTCAGCCCCATGAGTAGCTAAGATTATATGCTTGACGCATAAGTACTCACCTTCACTTCAGCTCATTTTAACCTAACCCTCTCCTCCAGTTTCTCAGGATCTGACATTCACCTGACTTACTTTCCTGCCAAATTTGTCTTGGCTCAACAATGTACTTGCACATCTCAAAACAGCCACCAGGTGGGGTCTCATACTTTTGTTTTCACTAAAAACATATGACTTTAAAATGTAAATGTTATGCTAATAAATGATTCTGTGAATTACCTTCTAGTCACTAAATGTACCATCGCAACCAGTATTCAAACCCTGCTTCGTAGTTGGTCAAGTATGTTCATATTTTTCTTCTGTTGTGCTTTTAGGCAACTATGATTTGCCATGCCTCACAGATGACAAGGCCAACGTCACACAAGTGCTAAGTAGTAGAATAAGGATGTAAGCCTGGCCCTCTGACTTTATATTCATGTAACTTGTTTAATGCTGTGCTTCTGTAACAAGGCAAACAGAAGAAATACCCAAGTATGCATCCTCAAAATATTGGTCTAAAGCCCATCTATCACAGTCTCTAATCTTCCTTGTTGCCTTATGAAATAGTCGTGGTCCTTTCCTGGATCTCACATCCACATTTTCCAAATGTCATGAGGTTGACCCACGTGGCACTCATCTGTATACTTGATAGCTGCATATGAAACTGGTGTAGTTGGAAGTCACCACTGTAACTTGTAATTTCTCTTTATTCAATTTCTGATCTTTTTTTTAGTATGCCAGTACTGGGACTTGAACTCAGGGTCAGGGTGTTGGCCCTTAGTTTTTTTTTTTTTTTCTCTCAAAAATAGCATTTCACCACTTGAGTCTCAGATCCACTTCCAGATTTTTGGTGATTCATTGGAGATAGATGTCTCATAGATTTTCCTGCCCAAACTGTCTTCAAATTACAGTGCTTAGTTCTTATCTTGTAAGTGACTAGGATTAAAGATGTAAGCCACTGGCCCCTGGCTTAGAGGATCTTTCTTTATTTCAAAACTCTTTATTTTGTACAATGAGAAACTATTCCTTGCTTTTTAATTTCTAACAAAGAGCTCCTTAACATAACATACATCTAAAACACTATATGAATGCACACTTGCTTCTTCCTCAATAATGAAAAGATTTTCCCCAGGAACCATTCTTTAGGAAACACAGCTATTAACAATGAAAGGTCACATCTGAATTTTTCTTACTTCCTGAAGGATTTAAACTGATATATTTTTGCGGGCAATCTTTTCCCTTTATGAGCAATGTAATTAATGATGCTTTAAACTTGGTGGGGTTTTTTTTGGGGGGGGGCTTTTTCTTTTAGTATGAGGGTTCGAACCTAGAGCCTTTTGCTTGACAGGCAGGTGGTCTGCCACTTGAGCCAAGATCCCAAGACTTTTAGCTTTAGTTCTTTGTAAGATAGAGACTTATATGTATGTTCTAGGCAGTGGGACCACAATTCTTTTATTTATGCCTCCTATGTATCCGGAGGCACTGCTACACTCAGCTTTTATTGGCTGAGATGGAAGGATCACGTGAACATTTGGTCTGGGCCAGTCTCCAACAGTGACCTTCCCGATTCTGCCTCCAGAATAGCTGCATTTTAGAATTATTTTGTAAGTTAAAGTATGACTATACATCCTAGTCTACCTACAAACTAAGGCTTTCTTAAGTAGAAAGACTGTTAGTCCTGGAAACAATTACTCAGATACTTTTCCACCTCTTCCCTGAGAGAGCTGGTGTTGACTTTGGTTACCTCTGGTTACAAAAGAGGAAGCAGGGCCGGGAGTTTGGCCTAGTGATTAAAGTGCTTGCCTAGCATACATGAAGACCCGGGTTCGATTCCTTGGTACCACATACATAGAAAAAAGCCAGAAGTGGTGCTGAGGCTCAAGTGGTAGAGCTCTAGCCTTGAGAAAGTCCAAGGACAGTGCTCAGGCCCTGAGCTCAAGCCCAGGACTGGCGAAAAAAAAAAAAAAAAGAGGAAGTAACTTTGGACCACCTTGCTTCATTCTCCCCATGTTTCAAGACATTGTAATTGATAAAAACAGGTGGTTCAGGTCTGTCTGATCCAAAGTCTAGTTTCCTTACCAGAAAGCTGTAAAGTTATTCCAGCTTTCAGGCTACAGTTTATGCTTTTTTTTTTCTTATGTCATTCCCAACCTAATCTCTGACTCACACAAAAATCTCAAATTCAATCTAGGGTATTAACATGAATGAGTTAATACGGGTCATATCAAAGATAAAAATCTACATTTTTCTACTGTATAATTAGGTACTACTCAACATCTGCTAATTATTGTACTGGAACAAGTTAATCCTGGGATTACAAGTTGTAGTTTTGTAAAATGAGTTAGAAATCTGTGTGGGTTTTCTTTTGCCCAGTCCTGGGACTAAAACTCCGGGTGAGGTCACTGTCCCTGAGCCTCTTTGAGCTCAAGGCTATTGCTCTACCGCTTGAACTACAATGCCACTTCCAACCAGCTCTATTTAATATTTGGCTTTGGGAGGTGTTTTGTTTGTATGTTTGTTTGTTTATGGCAGTACTGTGGATTGAACTCAGAGCCTACCACTTGCTAGTTGGGCACTCTGCCACTTGAGCCACATACTCAGTACTTTGTCTTTTATCTGTTTCCCAGACTACCCTAGAATCATGAGTTTCCTGTCTCTGCCTCTTGAGTAACTAACTTGCAAGTATGAACTGCTGTGCCTGGTCCAAGAGTTTTAATGCCAGTAATTTATGTAAGTGAAGAAAGATGTCACATGAAAGAAAAGTCATTTCAGTTCTTTGTTTCTTAAACATGCCTTCCTCAGGTGTGTTTTCTAGTGGCTTTTTAGGAGTTTCAGATCTGAGAATCATGGTTTGAAGCCAGCCTGAGTAGGCAAATGTGAGAGACTCTTATTCTCAATTAACCACAAAAAATTGGAAGTGAAGACATCACTCAAGTGGTAAATACCAGCTACGAAGGGGAAAGCCTTAGTACCAGCCCCCCAAACTAAACAACAAAAATAAATTAGCTATTTTTGTAAGTATATACTAAAGATTTTTTTGTGTGTTAGATTTTATTTTATTTTTTATATATTTTTATTGTAATTAACAAAAGGGTTACATGATATTTGCCAGATAAAAGGTGCATTAATTCACATACATTGATACCCTTTCACATGTCTTGGTCCCCATTACCCTCCCCCCACCCACCACCCACTCCCCTTATTGGTTTTCCCCCCTTCCCTATCAAGTTTCATATATTTTTAATGTAATTAATAGAAGGGTTACATTATATTCATCAGATAGAAGGTACATTACTACACAGATATTGATACCCTTTCTCATGTCATGGTCCCCATTTCCCTCCTCCGCCCCCCCCCACGCACAACTTGATTTCCCCCTTCCCTCTCCTATTTCAAATAACCAATTAAGCATATATAAAATGTATCAGATAACAAGGTAAAATATTGTAACAATATGAGATAAACAAGGGACAGCAAGAGAGATGAGAAATAACATAGTACATTAAGGACAACAATCACTCATCATATGGCTTTTGTTTCTATATCCTGGAGGTCCTTACATTTAGCATCATCCTACATGGCCTTTTGTATCTAGATTTTGTTCTATTGTGGATCTTTGCTAGGAGAGCCCAAGGTTTCTACTGATTGTGACAAATGAGGGAAACCATTGAGCCTATGTTCCTTTGAGTCTGGCTTACTTCACTTAATATGATTTTTTTCCAAGTCTTTCCATTTCCTTACAAATGGGGCGATGTTCTTTCTGAGAGCAGCATAGAATTCCATTGTGTACAAAGACCACATCTTGTTGATCCATTCATCAACTGAGGGACATCTAGGTTGGTTCCATATCTTTGCAATGGTAAATAAGCTACAATGAACATCATTATGCTAGTGGATTTAGTATGTCCTTGTTTCTGGACAGTTAGGTAAATGCCAAGTAGTGGAATTGCTGGGTCATAGGTGAGTTCTATGTTTAGCCTTTTGAGGCACTGCCATACTGCTTTCCATAATGGTTGAACGAGTTTGCACTCCCACCAACAGTGTAGTAGTGATCCCTCCTGGCCACATCATTTCCAGCATCTGATGCTATTAGATTTCTTGATTCTGGCCATTCTAACTGGAGTGAGATGGAATCTTAGAGTTGTTTTGATTTGCATTTCTTTTATGACCAGAGATGTCGAGCATTTCTTCATGTGTTTCTAAGCCATTCTTATTTCTTCTTCAGAGAAGACTCTAAGTCTTTGGCCCATGTTTTAATGGGATGATTGTTTCTTTGGACATTAGTTTTGGAGTGATTCAATTTTTGAGCTGTTGATATATTTTAGATATGAGGCCTTTGTCTGTTGTATGTTTAGTGAAGATCTTCTCCACCTCTGTAGGCTTTCTACTTAATTTGCTAGCTATGTCCTTTGCCATACAGAAGCTCCACAGTTTAATGCCTTCTGACTTATCCAGCCTTTTTCTGATTTGTTGTGATTCTTGGTCCTTATTAAGAAAGTTTCAACCTGTGCCAAGGAGGCCTAGTGTATCTCCTATTCCTTCCTGTAAAGTTTTCAGTGTATTAGCTTTTACCTCAAGGTCTTTGATCCATTTGGAGTTAATTCTAGTACAGGGTGACAAAGGAGGATCCAACTTTAGTTTTCTGCAGGTGCTTAACCAGTTCTGCCAGCAACATTTGTTGAAGAAGCTGTCTTTCTTCCATTCTATTTTTCTGGCTCCCTTGTCAAAGATTAGGTGTCCATAGGTCTGTGGGTTAATATCTGGGTCCTCAGTTCTATTCCATTGGTCTTCAGGCCTGTTCTTGTGCCAGTACCAAGCTGTTTTGGTCACTATAGCTCTGTAATAGAGTCTAAAGGTTGGTATTGAAATTCCTCCTGCACTGTTCTTTCTGCTAAGAAGTGTTTTTGCTATACGGGGTCTTTTATTATTCCATATGAAATTTTGGATTGCCTCTTCTATTTCTTTAAAGAATGTCATTGGGATATTGATGGATATTGCGTTGAATTTGTAGATAGCCCTTGGCAAGATTGTCATTTTCATGATGTTGATTCTTCCAATCCAGGAGCATGGGAGGTTTTTCCATTTCCTCAGTTCTGCTTTAATTTCCTTTTTCAGGGTTTTAAAGTTTTCATCAAAAAGGTCCTTTACATTCTTAGTTAAGATAATGCCTAGGTACTTTATTTTCTTTGAGGCCATTGCAAAAGGAGTTGCTTTCCTGATTGTTGCCTCGTTCCTCTCACTGTTGGTATATGGGAAGGCAGTTGATTTTTGAGGATTAATTTTATACCCTGTTGCCTTGCCAAAGTTTTGAATCAGCTCAAGGAGCTCCAGAGTTCTTTAAATACAGGATCATGTCATCTGCAAAGAGAGAAAGTTTCACTTCCTCTTTCCCTATTTGGATCCCTTTATGCTTGCTTCTTGCCTATTGCTCTGGCTAGGAATTCTAATACTATGTTAAAGAGGAGTGGAGAGAGTGGACATCCTTGTCTCGTTCCTGATTTTAAAGTGAATGGCTACAGTTTTTGCCATTAACTACAATGCTAGCTGTGGGTTTGTGATACACAGCCTTTATTATACTGAGACATTTTCCATGGATTCCTACTTTCTCCATAGCTTTTAGCATAAAGGGATGTTAGATCTTGTCAAATGCCTTTTCTGCATCTATTGAGACATTCATGTGATTTTTGTCCTTGCTCCTGTTGATGTGTTGAATTATATTAATTGATTTGCATATGTTGAACCAGCTTTGCCTTCCTGTGATGATTCCTGTTTCATCATAGTGTATTATTTTTTTCACGAGTTGTTGAAGATGGTTGGTCAGTATCTTGTTGAGAAGTTTTGCATCAATATTCATCAAAGAAATGGGTCTATACTTCTCTTTCTTTGATGAATCTCTGTCTAGTTTGGGGATGAGGGTTATACTGGCTCCATAGAATGAGTTTGGCAAAGTGCTTCATTTTCAATTTCGTTGAAGAGCTTGAGGAGTATTGGTGTGAGCTCTGCTTTGAAGACCTTATAGAATTCAGATGTGAATCCATCTGGCCCTGGGCTTTTCTTACATGGAAGGCCTCTTATTGCCATTTCTATTTCAGTGCTTGAAATAGGCCTGTTTAGTTGGGTTAGGTCTTCTTGGTTCAGTGTGGGTATGTTAATATTGGCTAGAAATTCATCCATTTCTTCTCGATTCTCAAATTTGTTGGCATATAGGTTTGAAAAATATTCCCTCATGATGCTCTGGATCTTCATAATTTCTGTCATGATATTACCATTTTCATCTGTGATTTTGTTTTTTGGGGTGTGTTCCCTTCATTTTTTGGTAAGATTTGCTAAGGGTCTGTCAATTTTGTTAATTTTTTCAAATAACCAACTCCTTGTTTTGTTGATTCTTTCTATAGTTTATCTGTAGTCCAATTCATTTAATTCTGCTTTGATTTTAATAATTTGCTTCCTTCTAGTGGGATTAGGGTTGGTTTGTTGCTCTTTTTCCAGGAGCTTATGTGACACATTAAATTGTTGATTTGCAATTTTTCCAATTTGTTATTATAGGCACTCAGGGCTACAAATTTTCCTCTGAGTACTGCCTTTGCTGTGTCCTAAAGGAGCAAGTATTTTGTGTGCTCCTTTTTGTTAAATTTCATAAACTGTTGAATTTCTGTTCTGATCTCCTAGATGACCCATTGGTGATTCAACAATGTGTTTTTCAATCTCCATGAGTTACAGGGTTTTCATTGGTGGAGGCTGGTGTTAAGTTACAATTTGATGCCCTTGTGGTCTGAGCAAATGCAGGGAAGAATTTCCGTGTTTCTGAATCTGCACAGGTTTGTTTTATGCCCTAAATTGTGGTCTATTTTTAGAAAATGTTCCATGTGCTGCTGAAAAATAACATATATTGTGTTGTTGCTGGGTGAAATAATCTGCAGATATCTGTTAAATCTAGTTGGTCTATACAGTTGTTCAATTCAGAAGTTTCTCTGTTGAGTTTTTGCCTGATTGATCTGTCCATAGGTTAGAGTGGTGTGTTAAAGATCTTTGTTCTTTTTTCTTCTTCTTTTTTTTTTTTTAAATTGATGTCTCTTCCTTCTCCCATTTTTACCCACAATGTCACCAGTTTTCTCACCTTTCAAGTCCAGGCTCCTGTCTAAAGCCTTCATATTTTCTCAGAGAGATAACTCAGCTCTAAAATTTTGTGGCATTTTTTCTTCTGTAGGGCCAAGTTGGCCTGGTAATTAAAGTGAGCATGTGACATTCTTTTAGGTTGATTAACCTCTGAAATCCAGCCTTTCAAGGAAATAGAGCCTGCCTTCCATCATGGAAAATGCTTGGACTCTTCCAGCCTACTTTTTTGTTGTTGTTGTTAAGTCTGGTCACATGACCTATATTGAGATTTATTTTCACACTTGGAGATGAAACCGGGGAGAAAGAGGGAATAGGGATGGTGATTGGCTCCAAGCCTTCCTCTCTAACTCTGCTGAAAGTTTGAGTATAAAAAAAATAGCAGAAGCTGGGAGTTTGGCCTAGTGGTAGAGTGCTTGCCTAGCATGCACGAAGACCCGGGTTTGATTCCTCGGTGCCACATACACAGAAAAGAAGCTGGAAGTCATGCTCTGGTTCAAGTGGTAGAGCTCCAGCCTTGAGAAAAAGTCCAACGACAGTGCTCAGCCCTTAGTTCAAGCCCCACAGCTGGCAAAAAAAAAAGACCAAAAATATTAGCAGATTTCAGCATAAGACAAAATAGGAAGCAGCTTAAAATGGAATGCACAGCTTCTCTGGGAATGGTTCTTCTTCCACTGGTGCATGCAACCAAACTAGCATGCCTTCCTTTCCCTGGCCTCACCAACTGAGGAACATGGAGGACATTGTTGCATGCTGCATAAAGTGGGATGGTGGGAAATGCTGAAAACCTAATTGTCCTGCAAAGTATAGGACAGTACCATCCAGTGAACAATTTCTGGAACCTCATGACATTTTCAAATGTCTCCTGGACATTCATTCAGGTTTCAAAAAATTCCTGTTCAAAATTATTGGAGCCTAAATTCTGCCCATTTGAACGTATCAAATGGTGTTTCTGTTGTTGTTGTTTCACTGAGGAAGATTGCATCTGGTTTGAAACTTTTCCAAGAGCCCTTCACTGTTAGGAACCTCATCTCAGGTTTCAGAGCAATGGTTGTTGGGTCAACCCAGGGCTCAATGTTCCCAATTTATCCCTCTCTTCCTAGACTGTGGGTGTTGAAGCCCCTGACTCCTTCATTCTGTACATTGTAGTGTACTCTTGCCTCAGCATTGTCATACTGAAGATATTATTTGGTATAGTTGGTAAATTACTTTCTTCAGGTTCCTTCAATGTACATTTATATATTGTGTTTACAGAAGGGTAATAGAATTTTTTAAAAGACTTTGAATTTTATTTCAGCATAATCCTGATGGTGATCTAAATTACTTTGTATAAACATTATTTTATCACTGGGCACAGGTGTGAAGGTTTATGAAATTTTCTTCTAAAAGTCACTTAAGGGTCTTGGACTTCAATCACAGAATAAGGACTTCTGGACAAGTCACAATGGTAAAAAAAAACTGGGTGAAGTTCCATTGAGTAGACTTGCTCATTTAGCAAGCAAACAAGCAGGCATGTAGACAAACAGGCAAGCAGAGAGGCAGAGACACACTTTTACATAGTGTGGACACGGGGCTCTTTGAAGCCAGAGGTATTTATGAAGTAAGGAAATCAATTATTTGATACATAATGAGCAGTAGGAAATGAGATAAGGAAACTGAGTCACAGCCATCCCAATGCCTGACCAAGTGGCGGGGATGTTGGTTTCACAGATATCCTGGTGCTTCTCCAGGAGATGGGGTGCTGTGCATCCAGCTCCAAGTCCTAGAAGAGAGACAAGCCATCCTTTGAATTTCAGATGCCTGGCTCAATGAGTAGAGCCAGGGGGCTCTGCTTTGGGGAATCCATAGTTGTGTGGTTTAGTCCCAGTGAGCCCTACTCTTTGTGTTGTGTTTTTGTATAATGCTTTGCTGAGGCTTAGCCTCCATCCAAACAAGTAGCTATGGTCTTTGAAAGCTTGGTGTAAGCTCTGTTCCAGGATGCAGGTCTTTCTAATTGGCTGCCTGCAGACCACTAGCACTCCAAAAAAGACTCCAAAATTCGATCTTTCAAATGTGGCTTTTCTAGTTTCTTGTGACGGGGTTTATATATCAGATTTACGGTACAACATTTATATGGCAAAGGCAGGGGTCCGACTTCAAAGTTATGCAAACATAAGTGTTTTATCTTTACTTTTATCACTCTTGGTGTTCCACTTTCTGAGTTTCTGCATGTTTGGGGCATTTCTTCTAGGTAAGAATGCATCCTCCCATAAAATAAATCCTTGTTGTCTACATTGAAGGTAGGAAGTGGCTTTTGATTTGAGGAAGCATTTCTCTCAAGACATACACCCTGCCAAATAAATGTTAATTCTTGGGGTGAGAAATGTATCTCTAAGGAGGGAATGCAGCCTGTTGCTTTTCTTTGGAGCATAGATGGCTCTTTTATGGTTCCCATTTCCTTAATTTAGCCTGCCTTATTTTCCCCTAAAATGACTTTGGTCCCTTCATCTTAAGGGAAGTGGATGGGCTAGCTTTAAGCTTGAGGGTTTTTCATTTGTTTGTTTTTGAATTTCTGGCCATCATTTACCTTGCCTCATATTTCTCCCTCTATCAGTAGCAGAAAAACAATATTCTCTATTGCTTTTTCTCTCTTCCTAAGCCCATGCTGATTTATATGTGAGTGCTTTCACATGGAAGACAAAGATTTCATTATATGAGAAGTGGATCATGAGGCACAGGGAAGTCACATTTTGAAAGGTTGAATCTTGAGCCTTTATTAGAAATCCAGTGTTGGCAAATGGATTCATATCCCCCCAAAAGCTTGCGGCCTGGAATGTACTTAATACAGTTAGGAAACTGAACCACGAGGATAGTAAATGAAGAGCAGAAAACAATCTCCACAAACCAGATTAACTCTAATGGAGAAATGAAGAGGGATGCTATGGTGACCAGAGGAGACTCAGGAGATAGGAGGCATGGTACACTGTTGGCAGGGGTGGTATGGCCTAAATAGGGTCAGGGTACAGTTCTAGCTGTACCCTGTGCCCAAGTCTTTACCCTGCCTCAAGGAATTCACTTGGGGGTGAAGGTGAGGAAGTTGAATTTCACCTGAAGAGTTCTCAGAAAGTCCCCTTAATCCACCAAGATGCCAATATGGTACCAATTAAACCCAGTGTCCATATTTCAATTTCTTCCTAAAAATGGTCATTAGGAGTACAGTGTATGTCAGGCACTACCTGCACTAGCTGCTCTTGACACCAGGTAAGCTTCTAATGCGTTCCCAGAAGCTTAGTAGTTGATAGTTTTAAAAGTGAGTCATTAAACTGAATCCTTATCAACCAGGATGTTGTGCTTGGCACATTTCTCTCTAAAAGAATTGCATAACTTTCTACAACAGATGTGCTCTTTCTCCCCCAAATCCCAAATGTTGTTTTTATATGTAAAATAAAGTCCCTTTCTAGACTCAGATAATTTTAGGTAGAATTTTTTTTAAAACTAGGATGCATATCTGATATGGACAAATCTTTAGAAACCTATAGATGAGAGGAGGTGTGGGGAGGAAGGAAGTGTTGGAAAGTGTGAGAATTGTTGTGGACAATGGTTTATAACCCTACTAGATCAAACTGAGGCAGGAAAAAATGAAGACAAATGCAGAAACATTGTTTAGGCAACATAGAATAGCTATCTATGCTCCAAAGAAAAGCAACAGGCTGTATTACTTCTTGAGATATGCATTTCTCACCCCAAGATTTAACATTTGCTTGACAGGTGCTGTCCCTTGGTTATCTCATATTGGTATAGTATCTCACTTTGTTATTTGATATATTGAATTTATTTGTATTTGGATATTTGAAATTTGATAGGGAAGGGGGGAAAACCAAGACGGGTGGGGGTGTGGGGGGGAGGGAAATGGGTACCAAGACATGTGAAAGGGTATCAATGTATGTGAATTAATGCACCTTCTATCTGGCAAATATCATGTAACCCTTTTACTAATTACAATAAAAAAAATTTAAAAAAAGAAAAAAAAACATTTGCTTGACAGGATATATGACTTCTTGAGAGAAATGCTCCGTCAAACCATAAGCCACTTCCTCCTCCAAATGTAGACAAGGATGTGTTTTATGGGCAGATGCAAACACACCTGGAAGAAATGCCCCAAACATGAAGAAACGGAGAAAGTGCAATACCAGGAGTGATTTGAGCAAAGATGAAACATTTACCTTTGCATAAAGTCAGACTCTTTGTCTTTACCATAGAAAGACCTCTTGTTCCAAAAGAGCCCCGTGTTAGCATGTCTCTGACTTTCTGCTTGCCTGTTTGCCTTCATGTATGCCTGCTTGTTTGATTGCTTGTGCGTTTGCCTACTCAATAAAACACTCAATTTTCTTACCACTGTGATTTGTCTGGAAATTCTCATTCTGCAATTAAAGTCTATGACCCTAAGTGAGGAATCCTTACTTTTAGAGGGAAGCTACACAAATCTTCCTCTGCATCCGGTGGCACTGCCAACAGTCAAATACCAGTGAGTGAACTTTTGAGCAGTGAACTTACCCTAATGGTGAAAGTACAAAGTGTCTTACAGGACAAGGTGTTCTCAGCCTGCTTTTCACAGACTGCAGATGCAGCTGGGTGCCTCCCTTACCAGTAGTGGCCTCTGGCTTCCTTACCTCTTTCAGGCCAGTTTTTATATGATAAGGATCCCGATAAGAATCAGGATGATATCTCAAGGAGAATGTTTACCCATTTATTTTTGTACTCCAATTGAAGTACTTATTTGTAAGACACAAAGTAATGTTTGACTTCCTGTGTATATTCTATGACAAACTAAAATCAAATTAAGATAATTAGTCTGCTCCTCACTTTATGCTTTCATCACTTCTTTCTGGTGAAAACAATGTCCCCTATGGGTTTTTTGGTTTGTTTGTTTTATTGTTTCAAAATGTACAAGGCAAACTCTTCC
The DNA here is from genome assembly GCF_031878675.1 of Megascapheus bottae. NCBI lineage: Eukaryota > Metazoa > Chordata > Mammalia > Rodentia > Geomyidae > Megascapheus > Megascapheus bottae. Next base: position 13,582,034 of record NC_143520.1, on the reverse strand, counting down.
GAGAAATAGAAACAGAAGGAGCAATACCAAACTCATTTTATGAAGCTAATATTACTCTCATCCCCAAACCGGGGAAAGACCCAACAAAAAAAGAAAACTACAGACCTATCTCTCTAATGAACACAGACGCAAAACTCCTCAATAAAATATTAGCCAACAGTATCCAGAAACAAATTTAAAAAATCATACACTATGATCAAGTAGGCTTCATCCCACAGATGCAAGGCTGGTTTAACATTCGCAAATCAATCAATGTAATACATCACATCAATAGAGCTAAGGATAAGAATCATATGATAATTTCTCTGGATACGGAGAAGGCATTTGACAAAATACAAAATGTACAAGGCATTATTGTTAACTCTGACAGTAGTGAGGAAATATATCAACTGCTCCTTACCATATTTTACTACAAATGATGATCTTTGTCCTGAATGTTTTTATTTTTGCTGGAAAAGTATCTTTCAAAACTTCACATGTCAGCATGCAGAGCCAGCTTCTGAGAATTTTCTTCATTGACCCCATGAGTCTGGACCTGCAAAGGAAGCTGCAGTTTTAAGGAAGACTCAACTTTAACCATTCTGAGATTGTATGTGTTGACATGCTTTTCATAATCACGAGTATAAGACAATGATCTTATCAACTCTAAGATCCATGGGAGTGACACAAAGTATGATGGAGATTTTAAGTGAGATAACATAGTGAATCATAAGGTCATATGCACCAAAGACTCCAGAGAAACAATTCATGACACAATCAACAAATATACTATATTATAATTTTGGTTCAAATTTAATATCCACTCATTGAAAAAATAGAATCTGAGAAGGGAGGCAATTTGTGAGGATGTTAATTAAGAACTACTTATTCTTAATTTTTAATGGGTGTATATTAATTATACAAAGCAATGGGTTTTATTGTGACATATTTAAATTTTATTTATTGTTATTGTCAAGGTAATATACAGAGGGATTACACTGGCAAAAGTCTGATAAAAAAAGGTAAATGTTCTTTTGTGACATTTTCATTCCTTCATATATAGTGTACTTTGATCACATTCACCCTCTTGAGAACTACCTTTTTAAATTGACTTTATTGTCTTTAAGTAGTTGTATAAAAGGATTCAAATTCAACATAACAGTTTATGACCTTGATTAGTGCATCTTGATTAGTGTCATTCCTTCTATTATTCTTTCCCATTTGTCTGAACCTTACTAATCCCAAGAATTCTGTTTAAAGATAATTTTCTACCTGTTTGAGTCGAACAGAGATACCTGGGAAACATTTTTTCTCTTTCAAATCTGTTTCTTTCATATGCTAGAAATATGCTCAAGCTATGAGTCAAATGTGTAAGACAAGCTGGAAAGCTCTAAAGAATCCTTCTACACTCAAGAGATAAGTACTGCTCTATTCTTCTCTGTAGGTGATTCACTGAGTGCTCTCATAACATTGTCTAGTTACCTAGAAAACAATTGAGTGCTTGGGCTCTGTCCTCTGTCCTCTTGTTTATTTAGCCCTGTTTGACACTCTCCATTTTTGTCCTTGTCAGTTCTATAGCTTTGACCTCAGGGTCAGTTCCCCCCACCATTTGAGCTGTGCAAAGATTCCTTTATTTTGTGAGAACTAATTTGTCCTCATGTGGTAGAGGTACTTCCCCTCCAGGGATTCAGCAAAACATAATAACTTGTTTTCTCCACTCACACATTGACTCCATGCATTATGCATAGTATTCTGAGGATGTTGGAAAACTAAACAGCCTACCCCACATCTTGACCTTAAGAGACTTACCTTGTATAAAGTGAAAAGAAAACTATCTTCACTAACTCTTATTGAACTGGATCACCCAATAGAATAGCTAGTAATTAATTAGTTATTGAACATTTGCAATATGGCTACTGTAGATTAAGAAAGACAATTATTCTAGGTTTTCTCTCATATGAGGACTTGAGGAAAAAAATTACAAAGACATGAAAGTAGAAGAGAAGCAGGCTGCTACATAAAAGGAAGAAATTGTGTGAGGAGATTAGAGGAGAGATTACTGGGAGATGGATACATGCACTCATTTTTTTTGTATAACTAATATATATTGATTAAAAAGAGGAAGAAGGACTGGGAGTTTGGCCTAGTGGTAGAGTGCTTGCCAAGCATGCACAAAGACCCGGATGGATTCCTCCGTACCACATACATAGAAAAAAGCCGGTAGTGGCACTGAGGCTCAAGTGGTAGAGCCCTAGCCTTGAGAAAGCCCAAGGACAATGCCCTGAGCTCAAGCCCAGGACTGGCCAAAAAAAGAGGAAGAAGCTGGGTGCGGTGGCTCATGCCTGTAATCATAGCTACTCAGAAGGCTGAGATCTGAGGATTATGGTTCAATCCAGTCTGGGCACTCTTATATCCAATTAATCAGTAGAAAATGGGAAGTGGGGCTGTTGCTCAAGGGGTAGGGTGGTAGCCTTGAGCTGAAGAGCTCAGTGACAGCATGCAGGTCCTGAGTTCAAGCCCCATAGTCCCTCCCTCCCACCCCCAAAAAAAGAAAAAATGTGACTAGACCTAATTGAGATGTACCAGAAACATTAAAAAAAAAAAAACTAGATTTTGTGTGGAAAATTAATTAAAATCATCTTATTATTTTTTACAAGTTACATGTTGGTGTTATAATATTTTGGATATATTGGGTTGAAGTGTAAAATTAAAGCTAATCTCACCTGTTTCTTTCACATTTTAGGCAGTTACTAGAAAGTTGAAAACCGCTTGTATGACTTGCAATAATTCTATTGGTTAGTGTTTTTATGGCAGTGTAAAAGGGAACGAGTGTTTCCTGTGTGCAATCGGGCAAATACACAGAAGCATAGTGAGTAGAAAACTGCTCAAGAGAAGGAGACATTTGAAACAGATCTCATGGTTGAGTGGTGTTAGACTCGCCTAGGGTAAAATCTCAGCTCACAGTAAGGGATATGATACACAGATAGCAAGGCCTGGTGGATAATAGCTCAGTTCCTCTTCTTTTAAGTTACTATGTGGCTTAGAAAAGAGATAGAATGCAATACATGGTATCAACTTTACCATCATGTACAGTATCAGTGGGAAAAGATGACTTAAAACACATTAAAATAAACTTAAATCTAAAATCTGTTTCTTTGGCTACAGAGCCAGACACACCATCTTGTTTTTTGTATATTATGAAAGAATTCCTTGTATCCCTGATCAACAGCAAATTCTGCACATAACATATTCATGAAGAAGTAAAGAAAGGTATATTTCTCAGTTGAGTTTTAACTGGCTTTATTCCATAACTCAGTTACATTTTATAACTTTAAAAAAATATTATAGGTGTGGGTAGGGTGAGTTAGACCTAGAAGTAGACTATTGCCTTTCCTTTCTTGTTCAAAATCTGCAATCATTGATCTTTAGGGCCTGTTACATGGCCCATATCTAGCTATAATGGAATTATGCATGTCCCTGAAAAACTTAAGCAAATGCTAAAGATGATAGAGTTTCAATTGTTTTAGTGATGCAGGACAAATTTGGCATATCCCCAAGTTCTCATTGAAGCAGTCTGGCTTTACAGAAGGGCTTTGTGACATCTGATACCTAATTGAAATATTCCAAGAAACTAATATTAGATCAACATGTGATAGGCTATTTGGAAAGTAACTGACTGCAGAGATAATTGTAATTTCACACAGAAAACAGCTTCTGTTTCAGTCTGGAGCTTGCCACAAGATGAACAGCTAATAATTTTAAGATACGATAGTGACACTCTGCTCTCAATGTATTCCCTCTTTTATCCTGATGTTCTGGCTGTAGGAATTTTAAGGGCTCTTACTGTGGAGAGGGAAAAAAATCAGAGGCTATAGATGGTGGTTGCCATGGTCCCATGGGTTTTTCCTTCACGTTTTCAGGCATTTCACTGTCACCACCTTTCCCTCCCATACCAGTTTTTTTCATATATTTTTATTATAATTAATAGAAGGGTTACATTATATTCGTCAGATAGAAGGTGCATTACTTCACAAACATGGATTCCCTTTCTCAAGTTTTGGTACCCATTTCCCACCTCTCACCCACACCCCTCATATTGTTTCCCTCCCATTTCCTATCCTATTTCAAATAACCAAATAAACATATATACAATATATCAGCTAACGAGGTAAAATACTGTAACAATATGAGATAAGCAAAGGACAGCAAAAGAGATGAGAGATAACATAATACATTAAGGACAACAATCACTCACTATATGGCTTTTGTTTCTATATCCTGGAGGTCCTTTCATTTAGCATCATCCTACATGGCCTTATGTATCTAGATTTTGTTCTATTGTGGATCTTTGCTAGGAGAGCCCAAGGTTTCTACTGATTGTGACAAATGAGGGAAACCATTGATCCTATGTTCCTTTGAGTCTGGCTTACTTCACTTGATGTTTTTTCCAAGTCTTTCCATTTCCTTACAAATGGGATGATGTTCTTTTTGAGAGCAGCATAGAATTCCATTGTGTATAAATACCACATCTTGTTGATCCACTCATCAACTGAGGGGCATCTGGGTTGGTTCCATATCTTTGCTATGGTAAATAGTGCTGTTATGAACATCATTGTGCTAGTGGATTTAGTATGTCCTTGTTTCTGGACAATTGGGTAAATGCCAAGTAGTGGAATTGCTGGGTCATAGGGGAGCTCAACATTTAGTCTTTTGAGAAACCGCTATACTGCTTTCCATAGTGGTTGAACAAGTTTGCACTCCCACCAACAGTGTAGTAGTGATCCCTCCTGGCCACACCCCTCCAGCATCTGTTGTTATTAGGTTTCTTGATCATGGCCATTCTAACTGGAGTGAGGTGGAATCTTAGAGTTGTTTTTATTTGCATTTCTATTATGGCCAGAGATGTTGAGCATTTCTTCATGTGTTTTTTTTCATATATTTTTATTGTAATTAATAGAAGGGTTACATGATATTTGCCAGATAGAAGGTGCATTAATTCACATACATTGATACCCTTTCACATGTCTTGGTCCCCATTTCCCTCCCCCCACCCCCACCCCTCATCTTGTTTTCCCCCCTTCCCTATCCACTTTCAAATAACCAAATACAAATATATCTGATATATCAGGTAACAAAGTGAGATACTGTAACAATATGAGATAACCAAGGGACAGCAAAAGAGATGAGAGATAACATAGTACCTTAAGGACAACAATCATTCATTATATGGCTTTTGTTTCTATATCCTAGAGGTCCTTTCATTTAGCGTCATGTGTTTATAGGCCATTTTAATTTCTTTTTCAAAGAAGACTCTCTTTAAGCCTTTGGCCCATGTTTTAATGGGATGGTTGTTTCTTTGGAGATTAGTTTTGAAGTGATTTAGCTGTTGATGTATTTTAGATATGAGGCCTTTTATCTGTTGTGTGTACACCAGTTTTTTTTCTTAAGAGAACTAGAAACTGGTATCTGTTGAGAGCACTCAGTCACCTCAAAGTTTTGCTTATTCATTGCATGATGAAGTGCTTGTTATGATGCTACATATTATTACCATTATTATTTTGGCCAGTACTGGGGCTTGAACTCAGGGCCCCATCACTGGCCCTGAGCCTCTTTGTGCTCAAGGCTAGCACTCTATCACTTATGTCACAGTTCCACTTCTGTCTTTTTCTGAGTAGTTTATTGGAGAGTCTCACAGACTTTTCTGTCTGTGATCCTCAGAGCTCACCCTCTGGAGTAGCTAGAATTATAATCATGAACCACCAGCTGCTCCTGGCTTATATTAGTTTTGTAATCCTCACAGCACCACCACACATTAGCTATGATTACACTGTTAATTTAATTTCATTACTTAATTCTCTACCATAAAATTTAGGGCCTTTTAGCAACAATATTTATTATCTCTTGAAGTTTCTGTGAGTCAGGAATTAAGCTGGACTTATAGATGAAGCTCTGGAATCATCTGAAGATTCATCTTTTCACAGGCATGCTCAGTAATGCTGGCTGTTGGCTGGGGACAACACATAGCCTCTTCATGTAGTGTGGGCCTCCTTACAACATGGCAACTAGATTCTAAGGGTAAGAACTGAGGGCAAGAAGAAGGGAGGGGGAGGGGAAGAGCAGAGAGAGAGACAGACAGACAGAGACAGAGACAGAGAAAATGAGTGAGAGAGAGACAGAGACAAAGACAGAGACAGAGTGAGTTTTGTATCAGCAGATAGAAGCCTATTGCATTTCATTTCATGACTTAACTGGAAGCTACGGCCTTTCTACCTCATTATTTTGGTTGAGGTAATTCCAAAATTTAACCCAGATACTTCTCTTGATGAAAGGATGTCAATATCACTTCATAAGGGCAGTGTGTGGGAATAGACTATATATTAGTGTAGCTCATCTTTTGGAAAATACAGTCTGCTACACACATCAGGTATATGAAAACTCAGAGTTTTAAGGAGGACAAATGAATTATTTGCAATCATACAAGTAGCAAAGAGAAAAGCCAAGATAGAAACCCATTCTCTTAAAAAATTCACTCTATTATGCAATTTTTCATTTTATTTTTTCTTTTTTTTCATTTTATTTTTTTCTAGTATTTGTTGAAAATGACACATTTAAAATAATCAGTTTGAATTCCTATGAGGAAAGACATGACTTTGACTTCATAGAACAGGGGTAGCAGAATAAACCAGACCCAAATGAACACAGGCTGAATGGTTTCCCTCATTGGTAATCATTAGTACATACCTGGGACTCTCCTAGCAGAGGATTACAACAGCTCAAAACCTAGGTACATAGATCATATATGATGAGGCTAAATGAAAGGATTACCAGGAGATGGAAACAAGAGCTTTATGTCATGTGATTGTTGTTCTTAATGTACTGTTATTTCTCTTCTATTTTGTTGCCCTTTGGTTAATCTCATACTGTTAGTGTATCTGACTTTGTTACCTAGCATATTGTATATATGTTTATTTGAAATAGGAAAGGGAAGGGGGGAAAACAAGATGTTTGGGAGGTGGTGGAAGGGAGGGAAATGTGGACAAAAACATGAGAAGGGTTATCAATGTGTGAGAAGTAATGTGCCTACTGCCTGGCAAATATAATTGTAACCCCTCTATACATTAAAATTTTATAAAAAGGATAAGGCCACAAAAAAAGGAACAGGGGTAGCAGATGGTAAATGAGATAATAACTTTAATGTCCAAAGTACAAAAGCTAAATCATCTTGTAAGTTGAATCCTTGACTTCAGTTTGTCCCACAGTGTTTGTCTTTTTCTCCCATAATTCTCAAAGTGAGTACCCATATGTTTCACATACCCCAAGTTCCATCTACCCTCCCAGGGACTATTACCATTTTTGTTTCCTCTGCCAACATTATGATAAGGAAGCTCTGATTTCTCCCTCAACAGCTATAAGCTGAACCAATGGGGAGATGATTTTGCATGGAGATGGGGAACCAAGATTTACATCCCCCCATTGGGCAAACTTCATCTTATCATCTATTTAGAAGCATCACTGTCTTTTCAAGAGAGTATCAGAGTTTATGAAAGCTGTTCCTTCAACTTTATGTATGTATCATCTTAGTTACTATTGCTTATGCCAATAAAACATGGCAATATAATTTATTCTATCCAAACATTGTGCTGTCTGGAAAAAACAATAACTCAACCTTGGCCTCCAAACTTACTCCTGCTAGGTTAGGATTATTTGTCTTTTTTCCTTTCAAACAAATTAACAAATGAATGAATGAATTGCAGGAGTAAATGGAAAGAAACTCAGACCAATAATACATGAACTTATATGCCAAACAAAAACTGTGACTTCTAGGTATCAGTGTAGATTTGCTGTTTATTTTTAACCTCATTTAAAAAAAAAAGAAATCGCCTTTCTGTGTACTGCTCAAATCTATAAAAGTAAAGTCTCCTAAGATTTCTCTTTATCAAGGCCACAATTGATCACAGCTTCAGAATACTTTCTAAGCAGGAAATGTCTTGGAAAGACATAGTCTGGGTTCAGGATCCTGGAATAGAGTTACCAGAAGGCTTCACATTTCACAACTGGCTGATATTCAGGGTACTGGCATCATAATAGGAATAGCAGTAGTAACATCAGCAGCAGTAGCAGTATTAGTAGTAGTAAGAGTATTAGCAGCAGTAAGAGTAGTAGTAATGAGGAAGGGGAGGGAAAGAAACAGGAGGAAAAGGAAGAAAAGATAAAGGAGAAGGTGTGAAGTGAAATAGTATGTTAAATTCTTGGTCTGGGAACTGCTAAATTCTTTTATCTAATTCTTTTAATTGGTATGTGAAGAAGATACTGTGATGTGTATATGTGAAGATGTTTCAGTTTTTCAAAGAAAGAAATTCAGGCTTTAAGATGTAAAGTTGTCTGAGGCCACATCATTTGTAAGAAATGAAGCTGGGGTTCCTCCTTCTCCTCCTTCTCCTCCTCTTCCTCCTCTTCCTCCTCCTCCTCCTCCTCCTGCTCCACCATTCCTCCTCCTTCTTCTGAGCACTGTCCTTGGGCTTTTTCCTCAAGGCTAGCAGTGATTCTGGAGTTGCTAACCAAGCATCTTTCCTCCTCAATATAGTGTGGCTTTAAAAATGCCTCCCTGACTCCCAGTCCATGTGTTGGCAGCTTGTCGGAAGTAGTGGAGCCTTTGAGAGGTCGGGCCTCATACAAGGAAGTTAGGTCCTTAATGGCATGTACTTGGGATGCTGGTCTTGTCCTCTTTTGGCTTCTCAGCCACCATAAAGTGTTCTTCCCCTATGATGTTGCTTTGCCACAGGCCCACAATGAGGTCAACCCAAACAAAAGTGAACTAAAATCTCTGAAACGATGAGTCAAAATAAACTTTTTATGCTTTTAAGTTGCTTAAATCAGGTATTTTGTCACAGTGACAGAAAGGTAACTACAATTCACTGCTGAACATTTACACAGTATTTACCGTCTCCTACCCTAAACTAGTAGCTCTTTACTAAGAGGTACAAAGAGGCAAAATTTCATTAACCATTCATTAAGCACAGAAATTCATGCTCAATTCTGGACTGACATAAATAACTAATCCTGGCTTGGTGAGCATCAATGGCTTATCAAAAAGGAAAACATTCATGAAGAGAAAGTTCTGAGTGTCTTCTGGTGGTGTCAGAGAGGGAAGGATTGGTTCTAATAATGATGTCATGTGGGAAAAAATCCCAGCATGTATTTTGGGGATTTACATTAGGGTATAAATACAAGAAGGAAGAAGAAGAAAGTAAGGGTATAAACATTCTAAACAGAGAGAAATCATTTTTTTGTAAATTCATGCATAGAGGGAAGAAGGTTGGGTTGTAAGGAAATGTGTGGAAAGACAAGGTCTTAGTGAAAGCTTCAGGAGATGGTTAAGAGATCTATCATTTGAGATGGGAAGAGATGGGAAGCAACTGTAATGGCTTACTACAGCCCTGAGAGAGTCTAGTGTGGGAGAGCAGAGCAAGACAGAGATTTTGGAAAGAGGTGTGGGAGAATTACACAGTAGGAGTTTCTGATACCAGCCAGGGTCTCTGATTGCTCAGACTAACAGTTCTTCTGGATCTACTTTACATACTTTCCAAGTTGGCTGGGACACCCAAGTGAAGGTTACAGTCACTGAATGGAAATCCATGGAAACTTCATCTTTCACATTTAGGGTTCTATTTTGTTTCCTTGAGTTGAATTTTTTTAGTTTTAAGATGTAGAGTTGTCTGAGGCCACATCATTTGTAAGAAATGAAGCTGGGGTTCTTCCTTCTCCTCCTCTTTAGTTTTTAGTGGTTCTTATGTTATTTGACTGATTTCCAATGGTAAATAGGAAAAAAAGAGAGGTTGAGATTTGTGCCTAAATTCCCCAACAGAGGCAATATGTGGATTCATAGCATCATTTCTACAGAGGGCAAAGTGTGATAGGAGGAAGAATGTGGGAGGTCACAAATTTACCACATAAGTCCAAGTGGGTGGAGGGAAAAGTATGGGAGGAAGAGTTTCTTTATGGTTATTGCTCTTCTTTCCATTGCCTTATTTGTTCATCCACTTTCATTAATTGTTTGCAGTGTTGAGAACCAAACTAAGGGCCTCACAAATACCAGACAAGCCCTCTGTCACTGAACTATATCTCTAGTTTCTTATCCAGTCTAGAAAAATCCACACAAATTCCAATGACTTAAAGTCCAAAATGAAATAATTTGTTATTCCTTCTTGCTACTGATGAGATGTGGTCTCTGTCACTGAGGACCTATAAAGAACCAAGTTCTGGTTATTACTGTTTCTGATGTTGGTCTGGAAGCCAGCAAAGCAATGTTTGTGTCTTATCTCTTTGTTCCTACCGACCTTGGAAATCTTGAGCAGATGATTATCTGCCTGGAATATAGAAAGGTGCACTCAGATTTGATGAGAAGATGTAAAAGGTTTTTTTTGCCTCCGTGATACTTGTCTCTTACTCTGACTAGTTCTACACGGGCTTCTGCATTGCTCTCAGGTGATAAATAACCCTGCTATGCACCTTGAGAGTTAGCCCATTTCTCCAATAGTTACTGGGTGATCACTGAAATGCAGTGATATGAAAGGCATAGAAAGCCACATCGCTTTCTTTTTAAAACTGGAATTGGTTGAAGAGAAAATGCACACTATTTTCACACCTGTGTAGACCGCTCACCAAGACAGAAGAATAAACCCCTTGAACTCTGTGATGAGAGAATTCAACCACGTGTTTACTCTTCCTGGATTCCGCAGTGACCGATTATGAGAAAACCCACCTGAAACAGGGTTTCCATGTATTTGTGTGTTTCTGCACAGTTATTCTCATAAAATATAGAATCCTGCACTTGACAACCAGCCTTTTTCATAGCCCTTGTTCTGGAATAAATCTTTTTTAACATTATTGTTGCTAGAGGGAAATTAAGTTTGACATTAAAAAACCACAACAAAACTCACTCATTTAACAATGATTTACAGAACACTAACTATGTGCCAAGCACTGCCCAAGGCATAAAGTAGAACAGTGACCAAGATAGCCAAAACTCTGCCCAACTGGAGCCCACATGTTCTTGGAAGAAGCTAGAAAGTAAATAAGTAAGCCCAGGAGAAGATTCCAGATGAGTAAAATGGGCTGATTTCAGATAGCTACTAGGCGGCAACTTTCAATGATAAAATTGGTTACCAGAAGAAGTGTCATTAGAGCTTAGACTGTGACTGCATTTACAACTTAGAGTATCATATCTAAATAGAGCTACTTGATTCAATAATTCTAGAAGAAACAATATTACTCCTGATAACATTCTTTATTTATGATAAAATTTCTTTTACAGATTAGTGATTTCTCCATTTAACCAATACCCACAAGGACATTTGGTTTTATCCTTGTAGATTGAGCCAGTTTTTTTACTGATGAGCAAAGTGTCGGAGTTGATTGATGACTTTGGGTTATTAGAGCTTTGTTAGAATAGCATAGTGTTAATTGCAGTCCTTTCCCTTCTTTGATTTCTGTTTGTGTTGTGATTCTGGGGATTGAACTCTGGCCCCCATAAATGCTAGGCAAGCATTCTACCATTCAGCTGTGTAGGTCCAACCTGCTTTTTTCCTATTTTTATTGTTATTGGGTTAGCCATATTTTCACTACTATAAAAAATGTCTGAGATGCTTAACTAGTAATAGAAAAGGTTTGTTTTGGCTTATCGTTTTGGAGACTTCAGTGATTGATCGGCTCCTTTGCTTTGTGTCTTTGGAGGCACAGTTGGCTAGAGTGAGTATCAGAACAAAGCTACTCACGTTATAACCTGAGCATGAAAGAGAGAAGAAGAGGAAAAATCTAGAATCCCACTCTCCTCACCTCTGATGACATGAATATCTCCACTAGGCCATACCCCACAGTGGTGCCAAGCTGAGGCCTATATAACACATGACCTTTGGGTGATATTCTACACGCAGCATATAACATTAACAAAGATTTTTTTCTTGAGTATCCTTTCATTTGAAGTATGATGACATCAGTAAACTGAATTTGTAAACCACCAGTGAAAATTTATTGTATTGTTTTATATGACATGTTTTCTCTTTTCAGCCACTGCTCTATAACCAAGGAGTATAAGAAATGCCGTAGTGAGTGCTGGCTCAGTATCTATCCGTAGCCAATTCATATTTAAAGAGATGGGGGCAATTCCAAGTTTTCCATGAGGGAATACGAAACCACGGCAGGTAACAACGAATTAATTTGGAAGGATATTAAGCACCTTTAATTAGCACATTTGAGTTTTATTTCTCCACAGGGAAAATATTCTTATGGCAATTTGCCATATCAAAGCTTCTAAACTTCTCCCTAAACTTAGAGCTGAAGTCAATTTTACAATGCAAATGAGAACTGCAAAAATCTTTTAAGCCAAATCATTCATAAGCATTTAAGAAACTCCAGGGCTTCTGGATTTTGCTAATAACTTTCTAGCAATCAGTGAGGAAGTCTTTGGGGAAAAATATACAGCTGGCAAATTCAAAATGTCTAAATCTTCCGATAACTTACATCTGTGCAGATTTTTGAAAGCTTGTTCCTCCTAAATCCTGATTACTCTGTATTTTAATTGCATCTTAAAGTTTAAATGAATTTAGAGATCATAAACATACAAGATGAAAAGAAACATCCATCACATGGAGTTTATCACTCAGAACATCACATCCAATTAGGGCAGCAGGTGGCATTATACTTTATTGGTCCCAGATTCAGTTAAACAAGATCAATTAATCCTTTGGAAAGTTTGCAATATAATTCTCCAACATAAATGTAAAACCTGCATTAATTTAGACTGATAATGAAAGTGGATCATTCTGTTTGTTATGATATATATGACATACAATATATCGTTTATATGTGCTTATTCATAAATACAATAAGCATATACATGTTTTATACATATAAACACACATATATGATATATACACATATGCACATGTAGTATATAGAATATATAACATCTACTTATGTAGCATATACATATAATATATTATGTATGTATATGTAAATCTTGAGGGAAAGATTTGACCTACTCTTACTTTCCAAAGGTGAACATAGAGCAATGTAATATGTATTCACAATTGCTAAGTAATTATTATTTATTATTTCATTTAAGTCAAACATTCCTTTGACTGTGAATGCAAAACTTAATGACCAACAATTATGCATCTGAGACTGTCTTCTTTCTTTCTGGGATAACAGCTGAGAATAGATTCACTCTAAGAAGTTTGAGAGAGGGAGATGAGTAACATAGTCATTTAGTTAGTTTGAGTTCCAATGGCTAATTTCCTAGTGTTCAGAATAGTCTAGAATTATACTCAAAGTGACAGGAAGGGAAGCTGATAACTCACAAAACAATGTTCACATTGCTTATTCGTGTGGCACTGCCACCAGAACCCTGGGGCTTGAGTCCATTAAGTCGTCCCCCCAACAGAACCCTGTAGCTGGTTAGAACATGTTTTGATCTGGTCCTACAAGAATTTCTGGACTTGGAATATACGTAATTTATGTTTTCCTACTTTTAATATTTTTCTTTCTGCTGTCTTGAGCCTGCTTCTTTCCAATGGGAATGACTTTTGGCTCTTTCCTTTGCTTCTCATTTTTTTTTGTTGCATTTTTCTCTTTGTCCACCCTCTAGGACAAAAGAAGTTTAGAACAGAAGAGGTCAAAACACTTCTCAGATATATTACTTAGCAGCAGAACATGGGAAGAGGTGCAGAGCCAAGAAGTGTGGAGATGCTGGGGATCAAGGCTTGTAGACAAACCTGCCAGTATCTAGAAACATCAGGTCATGATGGTTCTGGAAGGTAAGTATAAACATTTCATGTGCATATGTATGCAAGCCACCAGAGGGCCAGAGGCAGACATAGCTGACAGACTGACTTAAACATGGAATAGTAAACACAAGGCACTGAGGTGGTTACCTTAAAAAATATCCTTAGCCTGAGTGAGCTATTTTCCTTGCATGCTCCCTATTAGACTCCAAGCTCCAAAGCAGCAGATGCTGTCTTTCTTTTGTCCATCATTATATGCTAGCACTGGGTAGTGGGCTTTATGATGATTTGTTGAATCAATGAATGGATTCAAAGACTGAAGTTCATTCATTCTAGGGTATTGTAGTCCAGCATCTGCAGGTAAAATCTTGCCCTTGTCTCATCTTCCTTTTCTACATTTTTTTCTTGCTCCTCCTCATCTCTAGCAAAATAATCGAAGCAAATTTCTGTTAAAAACTAATCACATTCTAGATATTCTATACTTGCCTTTACATCCTTATCTGAATCACAAAATAACTCTCAGAAAGAGGTCATGTTTTCTTTTCCCACTTTTGTAGGACATGTGTAGACATGGTTTCCAACAGTCGTGAAACTCATGAGTACTGTTCATTTGAGATTTCTCATGAGCTGGCTTTAATGTTTATGTCCCACCTGGAGGTTTAGACATTGCTGGGTGACTTCTTTGTCTGATAAAATGTGAGCCTAAAGTGCAATGTCACTTCTGTATAGACGCTTAAGCACCTGGTTTATTATGCCTCTTTCTGTGGAGGTAACTGTGGAAATACATTTGAAATCGAAAATTTACCACCTTGAATCTCACTGATTAAAATATGGTTCCTGCTGATCCACATTGGGTGAGCAATAATTGCTTCTTGAAATGAGCCACTGAGAGATTATTGTTTTCATTACCACAGCATAATAATGTTTATTTTGACTGATGAAGTGTTTTACATTTTCCTCACAACAAATCTGATTTTTTTGTGTGTGCCTATCCTGGCTCTTGAACTCAGGATCTGGGTGCTGTCCTGAGCTTTTATAATCAAGGCTGTTGTTCTACCATTTAAGCCACAGCACCACTTCCGTTTTTGTTTGTTTGTTTTTTGGTTAATTGAAGATAAGAGTCTCACAGACTTTCCTGCCTGGGCCAGTTTTACAGACATCCTCAGATCTCAGGATCACAGGCATGAGCCACTGGTGTCTGGTTCAAATGGAAATTCATTCCCAAGTGGTCTCTGTAACGATATTAGTTATTTTTAAAATGTGTAAACAGTATGTTAAAGGAATTAACTTAAAATTATTTAAAATCTACATGATCCTAGAAATTGATTAAGTCATTGATAGGATCATACTATGAAAATATAATTTCATTACTGTTGGAATATTTCATTTGAGTGACCATGAAATGGTAAATCAATAATTTAGTTACTTTTAAATGATTGGTCAATAATTGTTTGCTAGAATTTTTACTTTTAATTTTATCCTTAATTTAGCACACTTTATTACATATTTATTTTCTCTTTATCTCTTATTCTCTCCTCTTTTAAGATGGCTAGTGCAAGGGCTCTAGGACAAAATGACTTTGGAAAAATACTTTTTCCAAAGCATTTTGACTGAAATTTCTAACTGATGTCCTTAACACTTCCTGTGATAGGAAGCTCATTCACAAGCCTCACACATAGCCCACACCTGTAATCCTAGCTATTTGGAGGCTCAGATCTGAATATCTCAGTTCACAGCCAGCCCAAGCACAAAAGTCTGTGAGACTCAGACCATCAGAAAACAGGTAGTAGGACTGTAGCTCAAAATGGTAGAGCACTAGCCTTGAGCTGAAGAGCTCATGAATAGTACCCAGGCACAGAGTTAAAGCCCCACAACTGAAAAAAAAGAAAGAAAAAAAAACAAGAAAAAGAATGTTCACTCACAGTTTGATGGGACTACTGGTTCTCCATATGTCCGATTTAAACTATTCTCCTATATAGACAAGACTGGCCTTTCAGGGACTTCAGTCAAGTGTACTAGGTTCTGTCTTCTGAATCTGCACATGACAAGACATATTCTGCTTTCTCGACAGTCCTTCCAATATTGGAACCCATCAGATCTCCCTCCAAACTTTGCATCCCCAGTTTCTTCCATGGTTGCCTGGGTGCTAGGACTGTAGTTGTCCCCAGCATTGTACCTGCTCTTTCAGTACCTCAGCTCCATAGTTTCTCAAATCTTATTCTGCTTATATCCTTGGAGTTGTTGGTCTAACCTGCCTGTGTCAAAACTCAGTGTCTTCAGTAATTTCTATAAAATGCTACTGATTCTACGCAGTTTCTATTTATGATGGGGACAGCAGCCATTTGTTTATTATTACTATTATTCAGAAAATTGTGTGTGCATGTTATGTGTGTGTGTGTGTGTGTACGTGTGCAGGCATGTGCACATGCATGTGTGCATGCCAATTCTGAGGCCTGAACTTAGGGCCTGAGCATTGTCCTTAAACTTTTTTTGTTCAAGGCTGGTGTGTTACCCTATGAACCACAATTCAGTTTGTGGCCTTTTTTTTTGTATTTAATTGGAGATGAGTCTCATGGACATTCCTGCATGTGATGACTTTGAACCACCATCCTCATACCTCACCCTCTAGAGTAACTAGGATTACAGGCATGAGCCATTGTTGTTTGGCTCAATACTGGAGTTTGAACTCAGGGCTTCGCTGGTCTAAGAAGGCATTCTGCCTTGATTGTCAACTTTGAGGCAAAAATGCCCTGAGCTATCACACGAAGGATGCATGGCCTTCGGGTACCTCTGTCCATTACCCTCATCTGCCCCTTCCTTACTTGTCTTCCTATCTTTCCTCTGCTGAGTAAAAACAAATTCTTCCAGGGGCAGGGAGTTTGGCCTGGCGGTAGAGGGCTTGCCTATCATGCACGGAGATCGGGGTTCAATTCCTTTGTACCACATACATAGAAAAGCCAGAAGTGCTGGTGTGGCTGAAGTGGTAGAGCACTAGCCCCGAGGAAAAAGAGCCCAAGGACAGAGCTTAGGCCCTGAATTCAGTCCCCTTGTTAAAAAAAAAAAAAATTCCTCCAGTCATTTCAGAAACAAAGGCCCATACTTCACATTTGAAAAGGGCTACCTGCAGGGAAGTCAGATTCTCTTAATAGAGTCTGAACTTTCCTTCTCTGTGGTAAGGGCATTTTTCACACATTGTAATAACACTTAGCAATAATAACAACTGCCTTCATTTAGATGTTAAGCACGAACATGATCTCATTTAAATTAGACTTTAGTCCTATGTAGTAGGTAGTCTTTTGGCATAGGTAAAAATTAGAAGTTTCAAGATGTTAAGCTTTTAAAAGTTAATAATGATAAAGAGAAATAATTATTAGCAAAACTAATACTTAAACCTATAAATGCACACATTCTAAATTGGGTACTTTTAACATAAATAATATATACACATATCTCCTCAAGATGCTCATATTCCTTATCACTCTGATAGTTAATGTAAGAGTAAAAATCATGTTTTTACCAAAAAATTCTTTTAAAATATAACATTCCAAATGAAGATAGTCTTTTTGCATGAATACAAAAAAGTAACTGAAGCTTACAAACACTGACCAAAAAATTTATTTCATTTGCTTGTCCACAAAGGTGTTGGTAATGAAGACATAAAGGAGGGAGAGCAAAAGGAGAATTTGAATGCTTATGCAGTCACTGCTTCACCCAGTTTTCTCTCTTCTGGCATGTTCCATTTATTTTATTATCCATCTGGCTCCAGAAGCCATCTATTTACTTATGTTTACAATTCCTACTTTTCAATTACATGTTGGTATCCCCAGCTTTGATGGCTGTAGGTACAGGAATTTTTCATTTTATTTTATTTTTTTTGTTGGTCACAGGGCTTTAACTCTGGGCCTGGGTGCTGTCCCTGGGCTCTTCATCTCAAGTCTACTGCCCTACCCATTTAGCCACAGTGCCACTTCTGGATTTCTAGTGCTTAATTGGAGATAAGAGTCTCCAATGGACTTTAGTGCCTGGGCTGGCTTTGAATCACAATCCTCAGTTCTCAGCCTCCTGAGTAGCTAGCATTGCAGGCGTGAGCCACAAGTCTCAGTTAAGGAATATTAAGTGATTCCACAGTTCTATGGCTCACAGCTCATAGTAACTTCTTTTTTTTCTTCTGCCCATCCTGTGGCTTGAATTCAGAGCCTGGGCACTGCCCTTGAGCTTTCTCAAGGCTAGGGCTCTACCACTTTGAGCCACAGCACCACTTCTGGCTTTTTCTGTGTATGTGGTACTGAGGAATTGAACCCAGGGCTTTGTGCATGCTATGTGAGCACTCTACCACTAGGCTGTTGGGAGCCAGAGTGGAATCAAACTGTACCTTGACTTGCATCAGACAATGGCTTTATTGTCTTATTGTTTTCTGGCCCTATTCTATGTAAATGACCTGTGATTTACCATATGAATGTAACACCTGGAGGTTCCCGGGGGCAGGAGGAGGGAAGAAGGGGGAATGAAAAATAAACGCGGCAGTCTTTACCTGGACTGCGGACATCCCTGACCCGGTGTGTCTGTCTCTCTTCTATTTCTTCCTAGTCCTTGCCCCCTATTTCAGGAACCCCAATCTGCGAACCCTGGTTTGCTGCCGGTTAGCCCCGGCACTAGGCAACACTTCCTGTCCCCATAGTACCTTCTTGCTGTTTGTTATGTTTTTCTCAGGTGAAAAAATCATGTGTGTGTGTGTGTGTGTGTGTGTGTGTGCTCATGAGCATGTGTGCACACACGCACACACATACATGCATATGTGTGTGCTATCATGTTATTTGTGTTGTAATTAAAACTTCAAGACTTTCCATTTATTCTGTTATGTATACAGCTAACTGATGATTCCTATGAAGACTGTCTGTTAAATTTTCTTTCAGAACTATCTAATCATTCTTTTTATATCATATTTGAAAGAAGCACAGAATTCCTCATAAATCACCAGGCAACTGGTTAGCCATGTTGCAGTTAATTTCTTTCCTTTATCTTTACTTTTTTTTCTCATTCTTTTTGCTGTTGTCACAAGTACAAAGGCCTCCTGGGTGACCCAGAATATTCCCATATTACATATGTGAAAATTAAGGTGAACTTGCAAGGCTTCACCAAACCACATATTTATGAAAGACAAACAGTCATAGAGGTATGTCAAAATGGAACTTATCAGTTTGTGAGGTAATGCGCTCTCTGTCATCCGAGATGTTTAGTCATAGTTTGGATGGCCTCAGAGAATGAATGCTTTATGTTATGTGGTAGGTTTCTTCTAGCACTGAAGCCCTGTACTTTTATATACAGCCAATAATCTCAAGCAAATTTTTAACTTATTTGTTCCTCTCACCACATGTCCAGATGATTGTTGAGTTTCTGTTTCTCTCTCTTTTACACAGTGGCAAGTAGATCTCAGGAAATCTGATTAATAAATCAGATGTCCTTCTCTCTAAATGTAATCCATATCCATGTACATGTAGAAAATCATGGTGGATTAGAGGTAGTAGGTGGCACTGAATGCATCTATGAGGCTCTAAGAAGAACTTAATCCCTACATAAGCAGGCCTTTGTCAAATAATCTGTCTGTTTCCTATTTTTCTTCAGTACTTTTGCTTTTCACATAATGGCATGCTGAAAATTTTAATGGGATTCTGAAGCAACACTAGCAGGTTAAAGTTTCAAGGAGAAAGTTAACATGTAAACAGATTTTTCTTATAAAAGAGACAACAGAAAATCCAGCAAATGATTTGGTTAAGCTACAAATTCCCCAAAAGCTATAGTTATATCAGGAAGAGTTTCCAGAGGTAGATGGGAACTGTCAAAGTAGAGGAGGGAGGAAAAAGATTTTCAGCACCTGAGCCTGGGAAGGAACGAATCCTGCAGAGAACTTCCCATATATAATGAGTGTTCAACATTCCTGTTAAGGTTTTACACTTTCACTCAGCTTTATGGCAACATAGGGAATTAAATGCTCAACTTATTTTGAGAAGACAAGAGATGATGGTTTTCCTGCCCTGCTATGGGAGCTCAGGAGACTGTGAGAATGATTCCTGCCCAAACCTCTCCCGCTGCACTCAGGCCCCAAATGCTGTATGAATGAAGATCTAAGAGATGGCTAATGGGGCAGCAAAAAAGTATAGATTTAAAGATGACTTTTCAAGCCACATCAAGATTTGATATACATAAGGAATGATGGCAGAAATAAAATATTTGCAATACTTCCATGTTATTTCTATTGTAAACTAGTTTCATTTAAAATTAATAGATCGAGTATTTGAATGGAATTACTTTTAGTGCTGCAATGTACTTTGAGTAATAAGTATATCCATAAATATGTACATATTTGTTTGACTGGGGTTTGAACTCAGGGCTTTGTGCAGGTGCTCTACCACCTGAGTCACAAACCTGTCCCTTTTTGCTTTAGTTGTTTGTCGAATAAGCCTCAAAACGTGATGCTCCTGATCTCCACCTTCTAATATCTGTGTATATTTTAAAACTCAGTAATAGTTAAGCTCATATATGTACCAGGTATTGTAGTATAGAATTGTCTTTATGTTGTAAACATATATAAAATATAGTACTAAACAGGCATATTCTTTTTTTCTTTCAGTAAAGATCATTTGCAAAGTAGTTTATCAGCAATGTTCTGTTTATTCATCTTACCAGATCTTTCATACTAGTGTACGTTTTTGCAGCTGCATTTTCAAATCTTTCTCATTCCTCATAGCCTTGTTCCATTTCTGTCATTTCCTTAAAGATCCCTTGACCTCTTCCGAACTGAATGTCTTCTTTCTACCTTTGTGAAGGAGGGCTTTGTTATTTGAAGTCCTTGGGCACTTATTCTCCAATCTCCAGTGCTATCTTGAGTATTGCCAGCATGTATTGCTATCATGCTTCTTATGTGAGTACATCCTGCTCCCCAAATAGATTTTGTGTTCTTTTGGTAGAACAAGTGCTACAATTTTCTGTTATGTAATGAGAGTGGAAAATCATTGAAAAATCATTGAAACTTCTAGCGGCCCTCTGTATCTAAATAGGGAAGATTCTTAACAGAGTGCATGTGTGAGGGCTCAGATATGGGTAGACATGTGCCTGAGAATGGGAAGTAAAGCCTGGCTCTGTTGATAGTTTCCAGTTGCCTGGAAAAGAGGACATGTTCTCCCAAGCTGCTTCACATTCAGCACACTAAGCCTGCACTGGTAAGACATGGTGTGGGTAGAGAATCTCTCCCTCCTAGGAAAGTTTTTTTTATCTTTTCTCTCCCCTGTGTTGTCTATTTACCGACAAAATATTCCTTTACGCATTGGCTATATATCTGACGGATAAATGCATTGTATTTCATATACATTGTATTCTGGTTTCTTAGGGCAACAATGAGGTAGCTTATACTTTCCTGTACTGTGTATGCGTAGTCTTCTTGGGAGATATGTTGTGCTGTTTTCCCTGTAGCTAGCCTTCCCTTGAGGCTGACCTTAGTGTTAGACATGAACTTTTATAGTAATGTCTTGGAGAGGAACATCTGTTACATTAAAGTAACAGCAACCCAAAGGGAAAAGACTCATGAGGATATACTGGTCTATGGAACCAGCAGTTAGTCGTCAGGTGCATTGTGGAGCCTAGAGCCTAAAGCCCTCAAGATTTCTGTGTGCCACTGACTTCTACTTAACTCGACAAGGCCTACTATCTGAAGGATTTTTATTGCTATATTAGGCCATTGTGTCTTGAGAACAATAACTTGAATGGAAGGTGATAGGATGGGAGCATTGCTTAAATGAAAGATGGGATTGAGAAAAAGAGAAGCTATTTGTTGCACTGTGCATGGCACCTAGGTGAAGAGTTCACATGCTCTTTCCCACAGCAACTTTCATATGATCCTTAACAGTCAGATGATAGAGGCAAAGCCAGTACTATTTGAAGTAATGAGGCCTGGTCGGAAGCATCTTGGCCACATGGTTAAGGGGAGATCTGGCATCTTGTCTTTATGGTCAGGCAAGGTGACATCAACACCTCACAGGTGAGGGGCATGCCTGAATCCCTAGAGGCAGGCAGGGGTGGGCACTTGGCTGATAAATTACTAAATCTGTCAGTGCAGGGCCTGGGACTGGGAGTTTCCTGTGTTCCTGCTCCCTGACCTGACCCTATTTAGACCTAGACCAGCTAAGGTGCCATTATGCCATGCCACATGTTTTCATGTTCACATCCTTTGTCCTGTGTCCTGGCTGTTCTCTGATCACCATGGTATCCCAATTCAGCTCTCCACTGGAACATGAATGGACTTGTTGATATTGTTTTTGTTGTTACTTTCCTCTCTAGTCTGTCTCATAACTATGTTAAAAGTATTTGCTGGCTGCAGGTCTTTGCAATTTGCAGACAGGTAGCACTCAAAGATTCCTAGCTACTGTCACTGAGTTTTGGCACGTCTCCTAGATTTTTCCAATATTTCACTATTGTGATGTAATAGGTGAGTTACAACACCTTAGAAACAATTCTCCAATTCTAGACAAGTGCTAAACTTTACTTGTGACTTCCACTTTGTGAAATCTTCCAGAAGACCCTGAAATCCTTCCCCTTCTCAAAGTTGATGAGTAAGAGAAACACACTTGTTTTCCTATGAGTTTGGCTTCTTCAGAGAAGACAATCCAGTCAGGTTTCAAGGAATCAGGAATGAATGACCAGGAAAGTAAAACAGAATAAGAGGAACAAAAGAAGTATAAGAGATAAGATACTGATCTGGTCATTCCTTGAAATAAGGTTGTTGACACTGGATATGTTTAAGGGGCAGAGAAGGCAAAGGAGTACAGATCATCTTCTGGCTTCCATTGCTGAGCATCAAAGTGCAGGCTCCAGTCAGTAACTCATGTGCTGCACATACTTGAGATCATGAAAGGAACTGCTCGACAGCAAGAGGCCATGGGGCAGGAAACAAGCTACTATCAGGTCACACTGGAAGATGGCATTTGAGAAATAAGGACAGCCTTGAGGAAGTCTTGTTCATGCAGAAGGCTGACATAACTCCATTATGACATCATCGTCTGACACAAAGACTCTATAGGCTACAGGAACACCTGGTGCCACAGCACCTACCAGCTGACCACATGATCTGGGGTAGAGATGGTGATATCTGTTTCCTGAAGACTCACTCCAGTGATAGTTCCCTTGTCCACACCAGAGCTGAAAAATCCCTTCTTGATGTCACATGAATCTCACTACATGGACAATGGGTCAGAATACTTTTTTTTCCTGGAGATATTGATGAGTTAGTATAATGGTGATCTATTAATTATTTTATTTAGTACTTAAGTACATTCCAGGCATTTTCTTTCAGTGATGGAAAATAGAATATTGGACAAATAGATAATACATTTTTAAGTATTTGAAGGTTACATTTGTGTATTTGTTTATATGTCTGTATGAGAGAGAAAACAGTAAGTTACGTACAGTGTTGATGATGATTAATGCACTGGGGAATGAGGGTTGTAGGATGGTAAGGGAAGGCTTCACTGAGAGAGTGACATTAAAGAAAGCAGGTGTGGATATCTTGGGGAGATATGTTTCAGGGACACAGAAAAGCACATACAAATGGTCCAAGCTGTGTCTTGTATGTTCCAGAAAGGTCGGGGAAGCCAATATGACCAAAATGGAGTGAGGGAGAGAGAAAGCTGAGATCTGAGAGCTAATATGGAGCCAAGCATGTGAGGACCTTGCAATGACTTTGGCAACTACTTGGAGAAAGATAGAGACGGAACAGGTCTGTAAATACTGGAGGGATCTGACTCACATTTCCACAAGATCACAGTGGCTGAGAATAGGCTAGAGGAGTGTAAGGCAGAACTGAACATCAGGAGTTGACTGGGGTAGCTCAGCCGAGAAGTGTTGTTTCATTTGGACCCAATGTTAGCAGAAGAAGGCTGAGATCTGGTGAGATTATGGTCAGGATATGTGATGGATTTCAAAGGAGGTATGAGAGAGTGCATGTGTGATACTACATTTTTGGCCTGAGCTAAGATTACATACAGGAGGGAGAAGTTTGGGAAGATTAGTAGCTTGGCCATGCAATGGTTTTTAGTCATCTAGGTGGAGTTCTTGAGCTGACAGTGGATGTGGGAGTCTGAGTTTCATGGCTAGGGATAAAAATGTGGGGGCTATTGCTATTACTGTTGAAATCCATGCAAACGGCATTTAACACTTGATTAACTTGTCTGGATTAGTGATAAAAGACAGACCCTAAAGCTTAGGGAGGTGATGACTCAGAGTTCAGCCGTTTAAGCCACTTAGAACTATGAGAAGAACTGACCTTCATGCTTTAGCTCCCAGAGTTCAACAGTTTGGGTATAATGGAGGAAACAATACTCAAATGGAAGTTCAAAGGAGAGCAGGAGAAGTTAGAGACAACAGTATATGCCATTCTTTGGAGCTTTGTTTTAAAGGGAAGGAACAAAGAGAAAATGGTAAGTGGAGAGGAAGTAAGATAAAATACACCCACAAGCTAATAAGCCATTGGAAAAGTCCAATAGAATTTACTGGCAGAGCTGGGCCAAAAATGAATGTGCAATAAATGGACAAGGTAGCCCCTGGAGTTTACCCACTCTACTCCTGGTCTTCTTATCACAAAGTGGGAAACAGGTGTCTAGATTAGGTCTCTCAGGGCCCATGAGCAGTGAAGTAGAGGTTCTCTTATCATCTGCCAAGTCAAAATGTGGCCCAGGATTGTGTTTCTTCCGTTTTGATTTTTTTTTCTTCAGAATTCTGCAGTTGCCGCCACTGTAACCACATCACCAGGCAGCAATTAATAATCAAGTCAAATCAAATGAAACGATCAGATTTCTCGTCTCACTTCATCAGTAAGAATAAAATGCCTTGTTCCTTGAGGGAGCTCTGGCTCTGAGAAGTGGTAGTGACAAGGTCAGAAGGTCAAGGATGGGAGGGAGGGGATAGACTTGAGGCAGATGCACCAGCTCTAGACAAAAAAGATTCCGTCCCAGTTCCTGATTGTCATCTTTCTTCTCAAAGCACTGGGAAAGAAAAATCCGTCCCTTCTATTTCCTCCTCCTCTGCCTCTGCTCCCCCTACTTCTCTTGGGGTCCTCTCTGAGGACCACAAAGCTGGCTGGGGAGCTCAGCTTTGGCTCTAATGGACCCCACCTCTGCAGCCCCCCGCCCCGAAGCAGATTCCCACCACCACTTTCTCTGGGCGCACTGGGAGCAGACAAGAGCCCTGGAACTCGGCCGGGCAGGAGCCGGCGTTCTGAGCATGTGCGAGTCAACTTGGGGGCTGGGGCTGAGGTGCTCTGTGGCTCCAGGTGTCTGCTCTGGGTGCCCAGGGAGTGAGCACTGGGGCGGGAGGCACTGCCGGGAGCGGTGGCCCTGTGCCCCGGGCGCAGCGGCTGCGTCTTGTCCTCCGGGCGTGGGTAAGCTGGCCGCGTGTGCATCGCTGCTTGACGCGAGGACGAGCCAATCAGGGCGAATGGCCGGGGCTGCCATGTGACGGGCGAGGCGGCCCCTTTTCCAGCGCGGCCAGAGGCAGGAAAGCGCCGGGGCTCGCCGCCAGCCTTCGAGAGCAGCAGCCCCGGAGGAGGAGGAGGAGGAGGCGGCGGAAGGCGCGAGCGGCGGCGGCGGCGGCAGCAGCACAGGCTCTGGGCCAGCGCGGAGCACATCCCCGGGCGTCCTGCGCTGCGGAGAGCTCGGAGGGCCACGAGAGCCGCGCGACAGCAGTGGACAAAGCAAGATGGCAGGGATCTTAGCTTGGTTCTGGAACGAGAGGTTTTGGCTCCCGCACAATGTCACCTGGGCAGACCTGAAGAACACGGAGGAAGCCACCTTCCCGCAGGCGGAAGACCTCTATCTCGCCTTCCCCCTGGCCTTTTGCATCTTCATGGTGCGGCTTATCTTTGAGAGGTAAGAAGGGCTGGAACACTTCCTCTCCTCCTACACGCACACACACGCGCGCGCGCGCGCGCACACACACACACACACACACACACACACACACACACTCGCTGGCGCAAGCCCCTGCGCCCCCGAGCTCGTGCTCACATTCCAACCTTTGTGTTTAAGGGAGAGTCCGCGACCCCATCTGCCTAGCTTGTTTTCTGGGAGACTGAGCCGCTCTGGCTTGCCAGGATTTCCTCCTGGGGGCTGGGAAGGCACCGCACCCCCTACCCGAGTTACCCTTCATGGTGACTGCAGGTCCCAAGCTCAGCACTTGATGGGACTGGGCTCTCCATCCGCCCAGTCCCCTGCGATGTCCTAACTGGACTTAACCACTCGGGCTGGCTGCCTCCCACCTGACAGTCAGGACCTTTTCTGGCCTGCAACCAGGAGACTGGAGGAATCCCACACACTTCCCATCTTTATACTCCACCACTGGAATTGTAGGGACCATGTCTCAGAAGACTTCTCTTGGGATCTTTGGCTTCCATCAGAGACACTCAAGCCCCTAGCTTGTCCTAGTAGCACTTCAAGCCACTAATGGTTTCTTTAAAAGGACGGGTGTACATTCTATAAAATGGTCTCTGAAATTGATAGCTGTACTGTGTGACTAATGAGAAGCTTCTTGTAGGTCCCAGCACAAACTTAAACGTTGGAAGATTTTCCCTAATAGTCAATTTCTTGGTTGGGTTGCATATGGTCTTTGTATCACTGACATGCACACTTGGGTTACTCCCGTTGAATCTTAGACTCTAAACTAGATTGTAACTGCTGTGCATTCTCATGTGCCAGTGAAATGAAATAGAGACAGTGAGCGGCAGGCACACACTTATTTGTTATAACTGAAAACATCGCTTTCCCCTTTCCTTCCCCCATCCCTATTTTCCACTGCAGGCAGAATTTCTTAGATCACAAATTCTCCACTCTCAGTCCTCTCCATCCTCCCTCCTGCCTCGAACTCACCTGGAGTTGTTTCTGAGGATTTTGCTCAGATGTCTTGTTTGCGATTTCTGTTTGCCTAAAACACTATTGAGAATGGTAGAATCTGTCTTTTGTGGCTTTTGTTGCTGGAAACAAACAAGTATTATCTAAGGAAGATGACTTTTTCCATGGGCAATATTGTTGCTTGAGAACTAAATCAGAGGTCCCCATGCTGCAACTGACTTGCGAAACAGACTTACAGCTCTACTTTTAACAAGTCAGAAATCAGAACAGATGTCATTGATCCTATCCAGTACTGAGAATTACTGTGAAAAAGTGGGTGTGTGTGCAGCTTTCAAACTGCTCCCAGGACAAATATTTACTTACAGTAGGTAGGAACTCAGGTCTGATCTTGCAGGCTGTGCAAAAACAAGCAGAGTGGGGAAGGGCAGGTTGCTAAGTATTGGCACCTTGTAGAGGCTCCACACACAATTGTGGAACACCATCTGATAAATTCTTCCTGGGAAATTTTATCTGCATGCACTTTTAGATGGTTAAGGTATTTAAAATAAATCTTTCCATCAAGCATGTTTTGGAGAACAAAGGCATGACAGCTGATGAACTGAAAGCAGAGTGCTGCATTTGCCTGACATTCTTCTCCATGCTGGTCTCTAGGATGAAAAAAGAATTGCTAGCTTTTTATGAGGTGGGGCGGGGGGGGAGAAAAACAACATAATGACTGAAGAATGGATGTTCAATTTTCTTCTCTCAGAACATTTGATTTTTTTCTTTTTAGCATAATCCCATTGCTCTATTTACAGTTTACACAAAGGGACCAGGAATTTCAATGATCTATCATAGTAAATGGTTGCATACTGTTATGTAGAGAGTTGTTTTCCTCCAGGCCACCAACGTAAGTAGAAATAAATTAATAGCCTGTATGGAAAGTGAAGTTTGTGATTCACGTTCAGAATAGGAATCCAGTGTGATGCATGTGCCAGAGGATGCTGACTGATGCTTGTAGGTGATCTCCTATAGTTCTTCCTATCATGATAGCAGCTCTACCTTTAATCATTCACACTTTGATATTTCTCTGAAAATCCCAGCATTAGAAATGCTGCATATTTCTTCTCATCTCAAGCTTGAATGATACATTCTGGGATCCAACCTGTAGCCCTCTTCTCAGTGGTATGAATCAGGAGCCTGAATTTATATAAAGAAACCAGGCACATAATGATCGTGGATACAGATGGCTTGCTTGAAGTATTCTTAGCATGTGCGTAAATTTCTTTGGTTGTTGTTGCATTCTATAATACTGCAGTCAAAGAGTCCCTTTATAAAATGAATTTTTTCGTACGAGAAATAATTCTCTGAATATTCTGTTCCTTTTGTGCTTTGCCATTTATTTAGAAGTTGAGAATGTATTTAGAAAACACTTGATTGTCCAAGCTTTTTATTTCCCATTCACCGAACTGTGAATTTGAAGATCTGCTTCTCAGACCCATGCATTTCTGACGATAAAGCCAGCAATGATGATTTGACTGAACTGGGCTTTGCCAACTGAACAGCCAAATCTTTTTGTTTTCACTTCCACTGCTGGGGTGTTGACAGGAGGCTGTAGTGGCCAGAACATGCCATTGTTACCGCAGCATATGGTGAGCACTAGGACGCCTGGAGTGAATGGGTAAAAATGGATCAGGCGAAGGTCAATGACTTTGGCTGAGTCTCTAAATAGCCCAGATCTTGGTGTTTTTTTTTTAGCATAGTCTGTATGCTCAACACTGGGTAGGGACCAAAAGGGACATTGTAGATACTTTTTGAGTGTCACAGTAAAACTTCAATTTAAAAAAAATGGATAGTTTTTTTTTCAGAATAAAAATTGTAATGTACTCCATTATATTATGGTGTTTACTTGACTACAAAGAAGAAAGTATTATTTAATAGTGCAGATTTACTGGTTAATTTTCTTGACTTAATGCTCATTTAGATTCTGTAAGCCATTCTCAAGAATTCTTCCACTACATTTTAAAATAAAATGAAATGTGATTCGCTCTGGTATTTGTAGTTATTCTGAATCTCTGTTTGGAAATAGAAATTCTTCATATTATAAAAGGTAACTTTAATGCATTTTCTTTGTGAACAGGGAGGGGGCGGAAGGGAGTGGGGAGAGAGAGGTGTAAAGATTGTTGATTGGGAATACTCAAGTTCTAGTCCAAACATTCCTCATGCTGGGGCAGACTCCTCAATCTACGTCGGCTTATTTTCTCAACAGCCATTGCTACCTAAGATTCCTCTCCTTCCCAATTCCTTGAGTGCTGCTGCCATCTGTACTTGAAGTTTACTAACTATCCCAGGAGATTCTGAAGCAGGTTACCCATCATGATTTGGCATGCAGAAGTTTTCTCTGAATAAATAGATTTTTTTTCCATAGAGTATTCTTTTTTTTTTCTTTTTTTTTTGTCATGGGGCATGAACTCTGTGCCTGGGCCCTGTCCCTGAACTCTTCAGCTCAAGCCTACTGTCCTTCCCCTTGAGCCATGGCCCCACTTCTCATTTTCTAGTGGTTAATAGGAGATAAGAGTTTCATGTTCTTTAGTGCTGGGCTGGCTTTGAACCATGATCCTCAGATCTCAGCCTCCCGAGTAGCTAGGATTACAGGTGTGAGCCACTGCATTCAGCTTCCATAAAACATTCTTGTCAGTGATTTTGTTACTAATATTTTTAATTGCATTTTGAGACAAAAGAATCATATGGGATCTTATCATTTGTGCTCCCCAAAGATGTGATAGTTGAATGTGAGGAGCAGCTTCCTTTTCTGAAGTGATGCCAGTCCAGCCTTGGTTTGTTCAGTCTAGGTTGATCTACTTTTCTGAAACCTTCTAGACATGGCAGTGTCCAAAGTTGTGTCAGAGGAGATATTTTGCTAAAGGGCTTCTTACAAATTACTTTGTTGCATCTTTGCCTTGCCAGTGCCTAGAGGAGGGCCCTTTGGGGCAGGTCAGGGAAGAGTGAAGGAGAAGAGGAAACAAGAAGGAAGGTGAGGGAGAGTGGGAAGGGAATGTGCTGGGAGAGATGAATGAATAACAGCCAGAAAAATGTGCACCATCAGGTAAAGTTTGTTACTGGTGAATGTTCTTAAGTTTACTTTTCAATGAGAAGATTGATTCAACTATTTTCAAGAGTATCCAAGAACAACTTGCATATAAATACGGGTGTTTTCATATAGTCAGTGCTGCATATAAAAGTATAAGTGTACCTTAATTTGCTTACTAAATAATAGTGTGATTGAACTTAAAACAGTGGGTGACTGCTTTGCTGAACTTCGATGTAAGAGACAAGTGTTGATCACACACACATAAGTAGTTAGTTTCTTTTGGCTTCTGACCTGGCTTTCACAAAATGAATTGAAATTGATGTCTTGTGGTTAAACAGTCTACAATGAAATGGAGGGCTGACACTCTTTTAACACAACTTTCTTTTTGTCCAGCAAAACCAAAGATTTACATTTATAGTTTATGACTATGTGGTGATTTGTGATCGGATGGTTTTGTGGGTTAAATGCACATTTTTACTTTTAATTAAAAGTACTTTTGAATACTATGATAAGATCCACAAGGGAAATAACTACAGTAGTACAATTGATAGGATGGTATCATGTGTTGTGAGATTCACACCAAGTTCATACAGCACGTTTCCTTTAAAGATATATGATCTCTATGGACACTACTCTGTGGAGTAGGGTTTTCCTGCATAGCTATTTTGCAAGGTAACTCTGGGTGGGAAAGAGCAGGAAGCAAAAGGAGAATAGCGTTTCAGGTGACTTTGTTATCTAATGGCTGTTTCAAGCATCGAGTGTTCCTCTTGTGTTTTACTCAGCTGGCTCAACCTTATTGGCAAGTTCTAGAGTCCAAATTTTCTAAAGCTATTAGTTATTCATTTCTAACAAGGTCAGAAGTGAAATTTTTATTATTTATTCCTTCCTCTTTTAATTTTACTTATCTATTTTTAAATTTGGTGAAATTTTTGGTTTGTTTGTTTGTTTGCCTGTCCTAGGGACTGAACTTGGGTCCTGGGCACTGTCCTTAGACACCTTCTTGTTCTAGGCTAGTGCTCTGCCATTAGAGCCCATAGCACCACTTCTGACTTTTTCAGTGTATGTGGCACCAAGGAGTTGAACCCAGGACTTTGTGCATATGAAACAAGCTTTCTACCACTAGGCCACACTCCCAGACCAGTTAAATATTTTGAGACCATGTTCTCCCTTCAGATCCCACACTGATCCTGAACACTCAATTGACCAGCCTTAGCTTGTTGAGTTCTAGGATCGCAGATGTATATCACCGTGCTAAAACTGATCATTTCTTAAATAATTTAGAATCATGCTACTGAAGTTCCAGATTTTCTTTGATAACTACATTTGTCACTTAATATTTTTAGGAATTATTTTCCCTTTGTTTTTTTTGAAGATAAGTAATACCTATAATCTTTTACAACACAACAACCATTGTGTATTAGTGATGCCATAAGAATTTTTATTACTGAAATTTCATTCTTTCTTCTTCATTTCTACAAAAAACATTTCACAAGCTTCTTTTATTCCCTATCACTCTTTATTGACACTATGCTCTTTATTAACTCCTCCAAACGCTTATGTTATAACATCATTAATACAGTAAGGTAATTCTTAAAGTGTCTTTGAAGGGAGGAAGGGTGCCTCATTGGTAATGTAATTTGATGGTCGAGGGGGGTAATCCAGAGCTCATGATCTGAAGCTATGACTTGGTGCTCGCTCACCATTCATTTTGGTTTTATGTTTGAGTCCTGTAAATTACTTTCACTGCTAATGAATAACTTTTGAAAAGTATGGAGAGAATAGTAATGAGTAACGTTTATGCCTCTACCAAACGTTTTATGTATTACTTTTTAATGCAGTTTTATTTATTTTTCCAGTTCTGGAGCTTGAACTCAGGGCCTGAGCACTGTTCTTTGGCTTTCTCAAGGTCTATTGTTTTATTACTAAGCCAAATTCCCGGCCTCTAAGCATTTTATTTTACAGGGTGTATTTCATTTAAATTATCTCCTAAGGCCCATGCAAAGGATTCTAATATTTACCCAAATTTAAGTAAAATTTAGGATTGAGAACTGAGGAAGTGTACTTAACAATATAGGCATTTAGAGTTAGGCTTCTCGATCTTGTAATTTTGGCAATATCCTAAAGCAAATAGCATGATCTCATCTATATATCTATACATACAACATATATGGTATAAACATATGTTTATGAATATGTATTTATACATACACATATATGTAAATATAGGGATTTAAGGTTTTTGCTTTGTATATGTACATATGTATATGTCTCTCTCTCTCTCTCTCACACAAGGCTTTGTGTGCTGCCTTGTCATCTGAGCCTTTGCCATTTAAAAAATTATTTTATTGTTGGTCTAATCTATACAGGGGTTACAGTTACATTTGTGGGTGCATTACTTCTCAAACATTGATACCACTTCTCATGTTTTGGTCCCCCTTTCCCTCCCTCCACCACCTCCCAATCACCTTTACCAGGTAAAGAAGTCAGATACAGTGCACATGAGATTGACCATAAGGAGCAAAAACGAGAAAAGATACAACTGCTCGTAGTACATTAAGAACAACAATCACAAAAAATAAACCTCTTGATTCCATATCCTAGAGCCTTTGCCATTTTAATCAAACTTCTTCAAAAATATTATCACTGATTACATTATTCTACATAATGGATATAATATAATTCATTTAAATATCCATCCCATATTTTTATTGGACCTTTAGGCTGTTTCTAGCATATAAATCTCACAATTTTAGTTGAGTTCCTAATGAATATTTCCCAACAGTGACATTCATCAGTTCTAAAAGGCTGACAGATGCAAGTTGCCAAATAGTTGGTGCAGAAAGACTGGGCCAGCTGTACAACTGTAGATCCTTATCAGATTGCATGACATTGTCACATGAGAAAGCATTGAAAAAATTACTGCTATAATGTGAATGTTTTTCCCATTACACATAATGAACTCATTTCCAGTGTGTCTTAATCACTTGTTTTTTACTTTCTCTGAATCTGTATGTTCTATTGGGATGAAATGAGGTTTTATCTCATTTTGTTTTGGTTTTCCTTCCCTTCCTCCTGCTTCCCCATTTCCCCACTACCATCTTGTCTTGGCCTGTTTCTACAGTCACCTGTTCATGCTCTTGTATTTCTTTTGCCACATGTGAAGTTCACATGTCAGAAAGGAAGCTTTTAAGATTCTATATAATGAAAGAGACACATTCAAGATGAAAGAGTTCAAATACTGACTTTATTATGAAGAGTAAGCAGAGATCAATGACTGGAGGGAAGACAGAGCCTTCAAACATGGAGGTGGGGGGAGAGGTGTGGAGGGGAAAACTCAAAGATCCAGCCTAAACATTTAGACTCTTTTTCCAAACTAGTTGTTAACAATGTCTCACTACACCAGTTCTTAGGAAAATATAAATCAAAAGTACAAAGAATTTCTACCTCATGACCATTAGGGTTACTGAGTGCCACTTCTTAATACTACCACATTTGTAATTCAATTTTAGAATATTGACATGGAGGGAACAAGAATTTAGACCACAGCAACAATGAAATATTGTTTAGCAGTGAAAAGGAATTATAGTCTAAAAATGTTGAAGATGATAATTTGTGTTGTATGCGTGTTACCCTAATGAAAGAATAGAAGAATCACTAGCTCTAAAAAATCGAAGTCATTCACTTGAAGTAAAGGTCTTCATTTTCTATTTGGCACAAACATCACTCTTGGTCTCTGTTTCCTCAAGCACTGCTTTTTTGTTTTTTTCTAATAAATGCATAACTTTTCAGGTCTAAGAGAGTCATTCTTTCTAGAATCATCTGACTTCAGCAGCTGGGAGTTGAGAAAGTTGAGAATAATGTGTGAGATCCAGAATGTACTTAAATCTCGGAACTTTTTTTTTTTTGTAGCCAAACTACTTAACCTTAAGACCATTTGTTAATAGGAAATCCAATAGTAAAAGAAGTACAGACAGGAGAGCCAAGGGTCTCTAGAAAAGCATATTGCATGGTTTTAGATTAAAGGGAAAGCATTATGGTAAGTACATGATCCATTTAAAGTGAGCCAAGTCACTTAGGCTATACACACAGACAGGCCTTGTATGTCTTGGGCTCAGAGTGAGATAAGGTCAGAGTTACTTTTCTTCCTTCTCTTTCTTCTTCTTTACTTTTACTAGCATATTGTAAACAAATAATTTAAATGTATACATACTTGCAGATGCTTTTTCCACTCAAAAACTAGGGCACATTACTTAGGCAATAACTGGAAGCATTGGCAGGCCCACACACTATACAACAGTCAGGTCTGAAATTCATTTTAATGCTTAGTCATTGTAAGTCCTCTACTGGAATATTTTGGTGCCAGGTGTTTTTTTTTATTTTATATTCTTTTCAGGGTGTGGTTGGAAACTCACATTTTTTAATATGTATTTTTTTAAAACTAGGTAACCACTTCTACCCAGTGACCTGGGACTATCATTAGTTCGTGACTTGCCTTTGTGTGCATAAATGTCACATCTTATCTTTGAGGTTTTCAGGTTACCCAGCTATTATTGCTGTCCTGGAGCTGGGATTGAGATGTTCTTTCTTTCATTCTTTTCTTCCATTCCTGCTTTTCTCTCCTTAATCCTTTTCTCCCTTCCCATTATCATTAGTACAGGTCTTTAATAGACACAGGAATGCCGAAAGAAGAAAAATGAAGTGTATTTTTATGGGGGGTGGAAGAGGACGGGAGATAAAGAAAGTCATGGAAATCACTGTACAGGGACCAGGTTTGGCCAGTGTCAGAAAGAAAACTGCGAGTTGGGCTAAGTGGCTCTGCAGGTCTTGTTTTAATAGATCACCATTTCAAAGCAGAATAAAAAATGACCTGGTCATTTAAGCAGAATGGCAGTTTGGACACAATAACTTGAGTAAAGGAAATTTGAGAAAGAAGCAATCAGTCTTTTAGGCATTAGGGACTTGACAAGACTATCAGGGCTTTGTGTGCCAGTGGCTGTGTGTATATGCTTGAGATAGGTGCACAGTGTTTTGAAATTATGTTACTGTTTCATCCACTGGCTATAATTAGAAATGTATATGTTTAAACTAAGAGAAACAGAAATGTAGTATCAGGAATCCGAGCATTACTGCCCTTCATTTGTGCAACAGTAGATAACAGTCCCTGGCATTTGTGTTCTCACTGAAACATGAGGATTAGGCCTGCTATGCAGTGTGGAAAGACTTCATGAGAAAACACATTGAAAAGGGCTCAGTACAAACTGCTTTTTAAGAGTGCACATTGTATATAGCATAATTGATTGAGGAACCTAGTATTAGCACTCACTTGAGTAATGACATTTAGTAATGTGATTCAGGATACTGGGAGTGGAACAGGGATATGGAGAGAGGGTATAGTTTATGGATGAATAGAACCTGCTTATACATTTGACATGAACTACACTGGATTTACATGTTTGATGAATAGTAAATAGAGATTTAGATAGGCCTTGATGCACTGATTTCTTCAGCAGTATGCCTATTTTGGAAGAAGAATGTATCTAAGCTTTTTTTTTCTCAATTATTTATAAGGATGTAAATTGTATGTCAGAGACAGGCTTGTATTTGGTGGCAGAAAATGATTTCTAAGGAAATGCCTGTCTTCTCAGAGGAGAAGACAGATATTTCAGCGTACTGCTCATGCCAGGTGTGTCCATGAAGGCCCATTTTTTATATTGCATGTCATCTCTAGGAAAAATGGATTTGTTATTTAACCACTGACAATAGCAAAAATCAAATTATCATTTATATTGATTTAAGAACAGAGTGTCATTCTGGCCTGGCCACTTTCTAACTACAGGCTTAAGAGCAAATTAGGCTCTCCAAGCTTGGTTGCTAGCTGAAGTTCATAAAGTTAGTGAGAGAATGAAATAAAATAAATACATGCACACTATGAAGGGTAATGACCAGTACATTGAATTGATGGCAACTTGTTCCTAGGGTTTAATCAAATCCCCCACACAACTACACTTTCTGAGAGTTTCCTGGAAATCTGATTGCCAGAACTGAGACTTTGCTGGCCATACATTATGTGGTGTACAGATCCTGTAGGTCTCATTCTCCAGAGACCAACTACATTTTCACTAGTTCTGATAATGTAGTCTTTTACATTTTATTCTCTCTATTCCACTTCTCTCTTTCCATTTATTTTCTGGGTAAGATTCTAGTGTCTACAATGACTGGCAGAATCCAACCATAGCAGCTTCACGAAGAACCAAATCTTGTCTAATTTATGTTCATGTTCTTTGTTGAAATTGTTTATTAATGTTTAGATAGCTCAGAAATAGCCTCTTTCCTATTTGCAGGAATAGAAGAGCCTTCAGATTGTTGTTTATTGATGTCTTTCACAATTTTAAGCTGGGTGAATTATCTTAATTTCATCCTTTAAGGAAAAAAGAAATTCAGTGTAGTAGCATTGAGGTCATATTTATGAAGATAGTAATATTCAAAGTTGGCTGAAATTAATACATATATATCCTTTCTCTTAAGAGAAATAGGCATTCACCCTCAAATTTTAATGTCTGTGGTTTGATTGTTGCTGATCTCGCCTGACCACATTAGTACAAAAGAGCTTCATATCTTTCACCAACTATATGTATTTTCCCAGATCTGCATAATTTGCAGATAATTGGTAAGTGGCTGACCATGACAATATTTTTTTAATCTACCATTTAAAAACACATTGATAGAGGATTCTGAGTGGTTAAATGTCACATTTGTGGTGGGTTCTCTTTAAAAGGAGGAAGTAAGGCAGAGAAGAAACCATAGCTGCTTGAAATGACAAATTACAAAAAAACTGCCTATGTCTCAATTCAGACATAGTTCAGGAGGACATAGAATTTCTACTTAGAAAAGACGTAGAAATGTATGCATTCAAAAATGTAGATGTTTAACATGGGTCAGCCAACAATGGTGTCACAAAGGGTGGGTGGGTCACTGTAGGGCAAAACACAGCCTATCCCATGGGCTATAAAGGGCTGTGTTACAATAAAGGGCTATATCATTTCTAGAGAATTTTAAAAGCATAAGAAAATTGAAGTTTGCCTCCTGTTTATGAGCACCATGTAAAGACTATTGTAAACATAGACACAATAGAGTGATCAAAATATTTCTCTCTCAAGGCTTAGCGTTCCAGCCCTTCATCAGCACTCCACCCAACACCACTGGCAAACACTGTTATGAGTACCTGTGAACTGTATTTTGAGAAATACTGGCAAAGAAAGGAAGGAAGGAAGGAAGGAAGGAAGGAAGGAAGGAAGGAAGGAAGGAAAAAAGGAAGGAAAAGAAAAGAAAGAAGGAAGGAAGGGAAAGAAAAGAAAGAAGAAAGGAAGGGAAGGAAAGAGAAGAGGAAGGGAAGGGAAGGAAAAGAAAACCTTCACTTGAATGTATTATCAAGATACTAAGGCTTGGAGCTGTAAAGTGATTGGCTGCCTGCCAGCCACTCAAGGTCTGGAACAGCCTGGCTGCTGTGGAACATTGGACTCAAGCCACTGTAGAGTGACCAACAGTCTAGGGAGAACTGTTATCACCTTCCCTGATGGTTCCCCCACCTCTGTTAAAGCGATACTGGTGACATGACAAGCTATTCATGATGAAAGTAGCCCTACAACCTCTTCCTAAGGAATCCTAGGGTGTTAGTGGT
Source organism: Megascapheus bottae (assembly GCF_031878675.1). Taxonomy (NCBI): domain Eukaryota; kingdom Metazoa; phylum Chordata; class Mammalia; order Rodentia; family Geomyidae; genus Megascapheus; species Megascapheus bottae. The sequence continues at coordinate 13,544,636 of NC_143520.1, read as the reverse complement.
AAGGAGACTCCTGGTAACTGAGGTGTAGCCTCACCTGCCCAGGAATGACATTTCTTCACTCTTATTTTTCTTAAGGTAACCAAAGGGCTTTCAATTAAGTGTGGATTGCAACTCCAGAGGGAAGAGCTCCTGCAGATACCCTGGGCAGTTCTGCTAGGCTGATTGCTCCTGGCACATGGATCCTACGTCACAGAGATTAGACACATTTCTGTTTTTCATCCTACATTTACCCTGGTGTGTGCAGAGCCTCATGCGTCAAGCACCCACACCTAACTGCCTGCTTGCAGCATTGTATAAAAGGGACTAGGAGAGAACAAAAATAGACATGCAGGTGGTGGCTGTTAAGCAGATGTTATTTTTAAGGAGGATGCAGGACGTCAAGTGCTTCACTGCCTATGTGTTTTATGTGCCTGGTTTTGTTAAGTTTTGCAATGTGTGAAGCTGACTTTTGCTGGAGTTGGAAACGTGTTTATTTGAGAGAATGAGGCTGCTGGAACGAACTTGCTAGTGTGCTGTAGCTTTGCTTTTAAGGAAGGAATGAGTAGGAAATGCCAGTTGCTTCTCTCAGGCTTTAGTTGTGAGTCTCTAGGCAGGCACTATGCTCTTCAACCTGTTCTCTGAACTCTGCCCCAGCTCTCCACACCTGGTACAATACCAGGCATCGAAACTTGGACAGAGGCCAGCTATTCACCCACACAGGGACAGAGCAGAGGCCAGCTATTCACCCACGCAGGGACAGAGCTAACACCTGGTTTGATTGCTAGATCCTTTTTTCCTAGCACATTTGCATCTCCTTTCCTTCATTTCTTGTTCAAAACTTAATCTCTTTTCAAACCCAAAGTGCTTGGGGTGAATGGAACTGCTTGAGTAGGAAGCTAGTCTGGAACCCTCTAGCCTCAACACTGCTGAGCTCGTTCTGGTATTACTCACATTTACTAGGGCAATAGTACTAGAAGGATCCTTACCAAGAGGCTCATGATCTTGCACTTTCCTCATTAAAATAAAAAGCAAATAGTGACTGTAGTCCATAATTTTGAAATACTGACTTTTTTTGATTTGGAATTTCCACTTTTTTATTTTTAGAGTTTAAAATAAAATATGCTGCATGAAATGCAGAACCAAAGCTGAGTAGCTTTTCTGCCTCAGACCCCGTCCCATTTGCCAGTCAGTGTCTGATCCTTTACTCTGAGACCAAATCTGAGGAATTCCAGTCTCTTTTGGGTTGTCTGAAGTGTTTCTAAATTGGATGCATTTGACTGTTAGAAATATCTTGTTGCTCTGTTTTAAAAGCCCATGGAAGAGTCATGCTGCTACTCTGAATGGCAACTGCTGAAGCGTATGTGTACAATGCACTTAGCATATTGACAATAGGCTGCACATACTTTTGCAGGTGGAATTACACACTGTCTTTAAAATCCTGAGGCTGAAGGTTCAGATGCATTGGTATAAGAATGAAAGAAAAGAGGGAGTGAAAAAAGGAGGAAGAAGGGAGTAGATAAGGAAGGGAATAGATAAGGAAAAGGGAGAGAGTAAAAGAGAGGGACAGGAAGAAAGTGAGGGTGGGAGAGGGAGAAAAGTGAGGGTGGGGAAAACAGACATAGCCTATAATGTGTACACAGACAAAGACAAAATCTTGTTATTTTACACAAAGTCACTGTTTTCTTATAGAGGAAATACAAACCTCTAGTTCTTGCCACACCAAAAAGTGAATCTTCTTTCTTCTTTTTGTGTTGTTGGTGTGCCCATGCTTGGCTGTGAATCTGTGTATCCATGCACATGTGTGTATTAATAGCTGATTTTCAAGTTCAGTAAATTATCATTTTAAAAAGAAAGGGGGAAAGGTCAGAGGCACTGTGAGCAAATGAGAGAACCAGTTACCCCCACAATAAAAAAAACACATTTTCTTTCCTATCATCTTTAATTATTGAGAGTATTTTATTAGAATAAGTACTAATAAAAACATAAAAATACCTTGTTTTTTCATTTTTTAAAACAAATTAAATTAAATATGTTCAACAGGTGATGGATGTACAAGTTTGTTGCCATGTTTCTGGATTTTGTACCACACAGTACTGGTTTAAAACAAGGGAATCAAAATATACTGTGTATTTTGGATTGTAGAAGCAAGGTATTTTGGACACTACGTACATGTTTTTAACATTAAAATACTGTATTTGTTTAGATATTCTTAATCATTATAATATTTTCCATTTAAAATATATAAAATCAATTAATAAAAGTATAATTAATAAAACTTCATATAATTGTATACAATTATATAAAACAAAGCTTTTTTAACCTGTTTTTAGATGTATCTTTAGTTGCATTTGTTCTCTTCTCCAAGAGTATCAGCTATTCATGGGTTAGATTTCTTTTGCCTTTCTTGCCATCATCTCAATAACCATCTTAATACTAACATTTTTCATGGGTTTTTATTATATTTCTCATATGAATCTCCCATGTGTTATTTTCATTTATGCTTGTTTGTTTCTAATGATGCTATCAAATCTTTCCCTTTGGTTATACTGCAACATCTGCAGTTTTTGCATTTTATGTTTATTTTCTGAACCGTCATGTCTCTTCTTTGACCTTTATGTGTATTCTGAAGAACTACCATGTGCAATTTCTTCAAATTTTTTGATTGATATTTTCTGTCCCTCTCATTCTCCCTTGCTTACTCTTTACTTAACTATTTTGAAATTTTTATGAACAGGTTTAATTGTTGCTTCCACCCATATCTGACTTAATACAAAAGCAAAGGGAAGACCTAGATCTTATTTAGGGAATGGGGGAAAACAAGACATGTGGACCAAAACATGTGAAAGGGTATCAATGTATGTGAATTAATGCACCTTCTATCTGGCAAATATCATGTAACCCTTCTATTAATTACAATAAAAAATATATGAAAAAAATTGTAAAAAAAACAAAACAAAACAAAAAACAGTCTGAGCTGGGCACTGATGGCTCACAGCTATTATACTCTGAGTATCATGGTTCAAAGCCAACTTCTGTAGAAAAGTCCATGAGACTCTTATTTCCAATTCAACCACCAGAAAATGGGAAATATAGCTGTGGCTCAAGGTAGAAATGCACTAAACTTGAGCAAAAGAGCCCAAGAACTGTGCTCAGGCCTTGAATTCAAGTTACATAAATGACTCCCCCACCCAAAAAGTCGAGTAAGTTGTTCACTTGAGTGTAGCTCAGTGGTAGAATGTTTATGTAGTATGCATGAAGTCTTGGGTTCAACTCCTGCCACACACGCACACACACACACACACACACACACACACACACAGCCCCCCACCCTCACAAACAAGGAAAAAAAGGAGTGCAAGCAAGAAAAAAATAGAGTGATGTTCTTCAAAATACATTTAATTGATAAAATCTCCAGTTTTAAATGAGTTTGCCATTTTACATGAGTCATTTTTCCTTTTTCCTTTTTGTCTTTGGAGATAGTGTATCACTATATAAGCCAAGTTTTCTTGTAACTCACTATGCAATCCAGTGTAGCCTTAAGCTTTTTACCTTAACGTTCAGAGATCTAGGATTTCTGGTATCCATTGTGCTTCCATGAGCCCAGAGAAAAAAGGAGAGAAGAAAAGTGTTAAAGAGAAGTGGAGAGAGTGGTCATCCTTGTCTTGTTTCTAATTTTAGAGCAAATGGCTTTAGCTTTTTGCCATTAAGTATAATGCTAGCTGTGGGTTTGTCATACACAGCCTTTATTATACTGAGGAATGTTCCATGGATTCCTAGTTTCTCCAGAGCTTTTAGCATAAAGGGATGTTGGATCTTGTCAAATGCCTTTTCTGCATCTATTGAGACAATTGACTTGTGTGTATTGAACCAACTTTTTTTTTTTTTGCGGGTCCTGGGCTTGAGCGCAGGGCCTGAGCCCTGTCCTTGGACTTTCTCAAGGCTAGAGCTCTACCATTTGAGCCTCAGCACCACTTCCAGCTTTTTTCTATGCATGTGGTACAGAGGAATCGAACCCAGATCTTCGTGCATGCTAGGCAAGCACTCTACCACTAGGCCAAACTCCTGGCCCCGGAACCAACTTTTTATCCTTGTTATGAGTCCTGTTTGATCATAGGGTATATTTTTTTTTTGATAAGTTTTTGGAGACAATTGGCAAGTATTTTGTTGAGAAGTTTTGCATCAATATTCATCAAAGAAATGGGTCTATAGTTCTCTTTCAAAATTTATAGTTAGAGATCATGTAATAAGTGGAACAGTGGATGAATCCTAATACTTAGTGTACATATATGAAAGTAGAATCAGGTAACTTGATAGGTTGAGCAGAGTTGGGATAGGTGGAGAGGATCAAGGTGACATTGATTAAGATACATTGTACTGAAAAACTGACCTGTTGGACTACTACTAAATTATAATACAAAATAAAAATAAGGACTTTGCAAGAGATATAGCTGCAGTAGTAGAATACCTGCCAAGGACATGCAAGGCTCTTGGTTCAAATCAAAAGCCACTAGAAAAAAGAAATCACCTAATGCTTTATGTCTAATCAGCTAATGACATCTGTCTGTAGATGTCTCATTTAGAAACTATCAGTACAGAAAACAAATGAAAATAAAAGTTTTTTTCTCACCCTTTCCTCAGTTCTATTTATTCTTTAAATGTGACCAGTTTTAGCAATTGATATATATATATATATCTTATCTTATTTTTTTCACACATGTATACAAATGTATATGAACTTAAAATATTGATACTGTTCATAATTTGAATCCCATTATAAGACTCTGTGTATTTTCACTTACCATCTCTCTTGAGCATTAATTCCTAATACTACTGATTATAGAACAACTATCTTCTCTTTAACATGAAAATATGGCCCAGGAGTTTGGCCTAGTGGTAGAGTGCTTGCCTCGCATGCATGAAGACCTGGATTCGATTCGTTAGTACCAAATACCCACAAACATAGAAAAAGCTGAAAGTGGTGCTGCTCAAGAGGTTGAGTGCTAGCCTTGAGGAAAGCCAAAGTGTTTAGGCCCTGAGTTCAAGCCCCAGCACTGACAAAAGGAAAAAAAAAGCAAAAACATGAAAACACAGCATCTTCTTATTTGAATATTTTGGTACTATATTTAACTAGAAATCTATAAATGCTTTCAAAAACAATGTGATAACTTTATTCTTACGTATTCTTGTTTTTATTCCCATGTTCATCTTCAGACTAACAGAAGTAGTCTTGCTGGCTCAGAGGATGTCACATTTAACGGATGCCAGAAGAGGCCTTAAAGAAAAATTATACCAATTTACTCTCCCCAACACAGGGCAGGAAGCCCATCCTTTACATGCTTTCTACCCTTGTTGCAAATTGACATGATTAGGATAAACTCTTCTTAATCAATAAAGGAAGCAGCTGTTTTTTTTAACATGGTAAATTATCTAAAGAATAGCAAGTTGGGACTCTAAGAAGGAATTTAATAATACCTGTCATAAAAGACCTTTTGCCATGCCTACTTCATCTGAGAAATGGGAATAATAATAAAAATCCAAGAACTTCATTAAACTATACAGTTTTGAAATTTGCAACATCTATTGTGATCATTTCTTTCAGTAGTGTACATGGACTTACACAATTTGCAACTACAGTTACTGTTTTAGGATTGCCTAACAGGCTCAGTGTATGATTTGCTGTATTATTGCAGTTTAAGTATGATAAACGTTACTACCTTAAAGTGAAGGGTGTCTCTCCCTTGTACAGTTTCCTTATCAATTCATCAAGGATGATACCTTATAGTTAAGCCATTCTGATGATAGAAATATTTGTATTCAAATTCCTTAAGGAACAAAAAACCAAAATTCCATGATACTAAAGTTGAATCTAAAACTAGGTTCATGTTGTATGGCTGACTGTGCTTCTATCTCGCAGTCATACTTTTGTGTTTAAGGAAAAGTTAGATTTTGTTTGATGGGAGAGTGGTCCTGTGGTTTGAATTCTAAGCTGGTGTTCTATCACGCAGTCTGTACTGCAACATTTATGTGTTTATACCTGTAGAACAGCACCAACTTCCAGTTTTAAATTTTTATGAGAAAATTCAACTACAGAGAAAATCTAAAAGAATAGCTACAGGGACCTTCACATTTTCTGATTTCAGTGGTTGTTGATATTTTAACCTATTTGTCCTGTACCAGGAAAAATAAGTAAATCTCACTTCTTTTGATACATTTGCTATGGTATTTGAACAAGCACTTACCTTCTAAGTGTAGTGACATTGTAAAGACGTTCTATTGGTTTATGGGTTTTGTTGTTGTTACTACAGATTGAATTCTAAGCCTTTTCCTTGTAAGATAGGTGTTTTACCATTTAAGTCACACCTCCAAAACTCCTTTTTACCTTGGCTATTTAAGTATTATTAAAATTTGCCTTTATAGCCAGGTGTGGTGACTCACATCTGTAATCCTAGCTGCTCAGGAAGCTGAGATCTGAGGATCAAGGTTCAAAGCCAGCCTGGACCTGAGACTCTTACCTCTAATTAACCACTAGAAAATGGGAAGTGAGTCTTGGCTCAAGGATAGGGTGGTACCCTTGAGCTGAAGATCTCAGGGACAATGCCCAGGCCCAGGGGTAGGGTGATAGCCTTGAGCTGAAGAGCTCAGTTACAGTATCCAGGCTAAGTTCAAGCTCCATGACCCTCACTCCAAAATTGCTTTATTTTATTTTACTTGAGTGCCTTTGCTGGTGCTTGAATTCATGGCCTCACAATCTCACTCAGCTTTTTCAATCATGGCTGATGCTCTGCCTCTTGAGCCACACCCCCAGTTCTGGCATTTTGCTGGATAATTGGAGATAAGAGTCTCTTGGATTTGTCTGCTGGAGCTGGCTTTTGAATCTACGTTTCAGATATTAACCTCCTGAGTAGCAAGAATTACAGACATGTGGCCCTAATGCCTGGCTAAATATGTATTTATTTTTAAGTAAAGCTAAGCACAGTTTGTATGTGCTATAGCTACTTGTATTTAATTTCCAATGTACTTTTTGATTTTTTTAATGTTTTGGCCATTTTTGAGGTTTTATTGATGTATTAATTTTATGTTGAAAGAAATTTTTACTTTTTCCACTTGAATGTCTCCTTATGCAAAAATGAATATCATTTTAATTTTTTTTATTCTTTTTTTTTTTTTGCCAGTCCTGGGCTTGAGCTCAGGGCCTGAGCACTGTCCTTGGACTTTCTCAAGGCTAGAGCTCTACCACTTGAGCCTCAGCACCACTTCCAGCTTTTTTCTACATATGTGGTACCAAGGAATCGAACCCGGGTCTTCATGCATGCTAGGCAAGCACTTTAACCACTAGGCCAAACTCCTGGCCCCATCATTTTAATTTTTAATATTTATTTATTTAGTCAGTTGTATGGCTTGGACTCTGGGCCGGGGCTTTGTCCTTGAGCTCTTCAGCTCAAGGTTACCTCTCTACCCCTTGAGTCACAGTGCCACTTCTGGTTTTCTAGTGGTTAATTGGAGATAAGAGTCTTACAGTCTTTAGTGCCCGAGCTGGCTTTGAATCGCCACCCTCGGATCTCAGCCTCTTGAATAGCTAGGATTACAGGCGTGAGCCACCACTCCTGGCTTATCATTTTATTTTTAACTGGATTTTTAGATATCCAAAATAGATATGCTTTGAAATTGCTGGCTTAATTTTTCCCCTCATATAATACATTTGAAGACATTCTTATGAGAATTCATTCTTTTCTATCTTTTGGGAATACAAATGTGGTTAAATGCAGCACGAAGTTTGACCATGTGTGTGATGTCATGAGCAGTTTGAGTGTTATGTTTCCTCAAATGTCCTCTCCAATCCTCATTGTGAGCCAGCCACAGCAAGTCTCTTGCATTTGTGTTCTGCCACTTATTTGAAATCTGGATTCTGCAGTGCATAATTCATGCAAAAATATGATTTCAGCTATGTCAACTTCAAAGTTACAATCAGGCATATACTAGAAGGATTTGCTCAGAGATGAGAGTTCTGTTTCTCATTTATACAACTATCTTTGATCAATGTAGTGGCAAAGAACCAAAGGCAGCCTTGGCGTTTCTAGCCTGATTTTTTAAGGCTTTTGTTTTATTTGAATTTTAAGTTCTCCAGGATGAAGGTTATGTATATTGGTCTTAATTTATCTGGCTTATCTCTATGATTAATACAAATCTTTTAAATAAAAGCAAACTGTCTGATGATTGAAATGACTGCTAATAAAATATCCATCTCCTTAGGTGTTTTGGATTTTTTGATGATTTAATCTATTGTGAGCACAATAGATGATGAGATTATGTCAGTTACATACCCATTCACCCTAATATTCTGGGCAGTATAAATGGAGCGAAGGTAGGAACAAAGGAAAGCAGTAATAAGTTAATAAATGCTCCGTTTAGAGGAGTAGCCTCTGGGAGCAATCATAAGTGCAACAGTATTGTGCAGCTGCCTTGGTAGGCATGGCTGTGGCCACCATTTATTGTGATTGTCTACATGCCAGGCAAGCATCATACTTACAGCTGTGCAGACCTTAGCCCATTTAATCCTCACTTCTACTCTGTGAATTAGATTCTGCTTTTACTTCTGTTTTATAGCTGTGACTATTAGGCTAGTAGCAGTCCAGTAGTTCATGCAAGATCAGCTAGCTAATGCTACTTTTATGAAAGCCACTCAGAGCATGTGCTTGGAGCAAAGGGTATAAATATGCATACCTGCCAGCTGTCTGATGTAAGACTTCAGACTGGTCTAGTTCTCTGGGCTCAGCTTCCATCTGTGCAAAGTGGAATGCTTGGGGAGACAACGCCTTGTGAGAAAATCCCTTTGATCCCTTTGAGATACACACACACATACACACACACACACACACACACACAAATACATGCATTGTATGCATACATGATGTGTAGAAACACACCTATGAACACACACCCCTGATATGAACAACAGGCCAAGAGGTGCTCACTGGGGTACTTTCACATAAATAATCAGATTCAGTCAACTTAAATAATCAGGTCCAGTCTGTGTCTATGGACAGAAACTGGGCTCTACCCACAGATTTTTCTGATTTACTACATCTGGATTAGAACTGCATTTCCAACAAGTTTCTGGCACTATTAATGCTGCTTGTCAAGCAATACATTTTGAGAACAGGGTCTTGTATATGTCTTCTTTTTTTCTTCTGTGCTATTCCTAGGGCTTGAACTCAGGGCCTGGGCACTGTACATGAGCTTCTTTTGCTCACGACTACTAGTGCTCTACCACTTGAGCTAAAGCATATTTCTATTTATTCAACATATATACTACCATGTTCCAAGTAAAAAGTAAGTCTGTCTTCTTGAAAGCATAATCAAGAAGGAAATTCTAAATGCTAGCGATTTTTCATAAATTTAAGAAGCAAGGAATAGTCTGTAATCCTAGCTACTCAGGAGGCTGAGATCTGAGGATCAAGGTTCAAAATCAGCCCCGACACAAAAAGACCTGAGACTCTTTTCTCTAATTAACTTCTAGCAAACGGGAAGTGGGGCTTGGCTCAAGGGTAGGGTTCTAGCTTTGAGCTGAAGAGCTAAGGACAGCACCCACGCCCAGTTCAAGCCCCTTGTCTCCCCCCCCCCAAAAAAAAAGAAGCAAGGAAGAAAATACCCATTCACTAACCACAGTAGGTAGGGGCTAAGACCATCACAGAACCAATCACACATCATCTTGGGCTAAGTGATTCTCCCTCACAGCTGGAAATGCTTCACTCCTTGTTGATTGTGTTTTGGGGGAGAATTCATAATTCATATTCACCTATTTTAAGATGTTTATATGTGGATTTATTTTTTCAGATAAAAACATGGATGATAGTGCATTTTCACCTAAAATATCTCCAATCAGGGTCCTAATATTCCCCTAAAATTTCTCCTACTTACATTTTTTTTTTGATAAAAACAAGGGAGTTTGTAGGCATCTATGACTTTCATGAAAAAGGAGCTATAGATTACAGCAAGTAGGTTCTCATTAGGTTGCTTTGCTCTTTCATAATTCAATTCAAGCATGTGAAATTTAAGGAAATTAAAATATCTTTTTGTGCCTTTAAAAATATCAACCCCTTGAGTGAGGATGAATATAGTCAATGTGGTTTATTTGCATGTATGAAAATAGAACAATGAAACCTGCGGGGGTGAGGTTGGAATACATTGTGTGCATGTGTGGAAATGTTACAACGGTAATGTTACATTTATTCTCTTTGTAAAACAAATGTATTTTTAAATAAAAGAAAAAATCCACCCTTCAGTAAGAAACAAAAACAAGCATGAAAGATACAATTCTGCCTTGTTTTTTTAAAAAGTAAATTAATAGGCTATCATTCTGGTCACTTTAAAACTTATCCGAAAATGAATGGAGGGCCGGGAGTTTGGCCTAGTGGTAGAGTGATGATCTAGCATGCACAAAGACCCGGGTTTGATGCCTTGGTACCACATACACAGGATAAAAAAGCTGGAAGTGGTGTTGTGGCTCAAGTGGTAGAGCTCTAGCCTTGAGAAAGCCCAAGGATAGTGCTCAGGCCCTGAGTTCAAGGCCCAGGACTGGCAAAAAAAAAAATAGAAAGGAAAATATGATACAATTTTTGAACCTTTATTTTTATGCTATGTAGGCCTTTATAAAAGTTAAAATGTTCTCTTATAGGCAACATATGGTCAGTATTTGCTGTTATGGAAAATTCTGACAATTACTGTCCTCACATGGATGTGTTTGGATCATTTATATTTAATACAATTATTTTAGGGTGTAGATGTGCCGTGTTAATATTTGCTTTTTGCATGTTTCTTTTGTTACTAATTCCTCATTTCCCATTTTTGTCTTCTTTGTTATAATTTGTTTATATTATTGTATTATTCTGCCTCAGTTTTTACACTTGTTTTGGCTGTTTTCAGATTTTTTTTCCTTTTGGTAGATGCTCTAAGCAGTGTACTGCATATACCTAAACTTTCATAGTTTACATAGACTTACTGTATTGTACCACATCAAGGAAAATGTATAAACCTTATAAGACTTATAAGCATGTGAACTCACCTACTTACTGGTGTATTATAGTCAATGCATGTGTGTGTGTGTGTGTGTGTGTGTGTGTGTGTGTGTGTGTGTGTGTCTAACTAAGCATATGAATTTAAAAACAATTAGAGTAAGGACCAAGAATCACAACAAATCAGAGAAAGGCTGGATAAGTGGGACTGCATTAAACTGCGGAGCTTTTGTATGGCAAAGGACATAGCTAGTAAATTAATTAGGAAGCCTACAGAGTGGGAGAAGATCTTCACCAACCAAACAACGGACAAAGGCCTCATATCTAAAATATATCAACAACTCAAAAAATTGAATCAATCCAAAACTAATCTCCAAAGTAACAACCATCCCATTAAAAAATGGGCCAAAGATTTAAAGAGAGTCTTCTCTGAAGAAGAAACAAAAATGGCCTATAGACACATGAAGAAATGCTCAACATCTCTGGTCATAAAAGAAATGCAAATCAAAACAACTCTAAGATTCCACCTCACTCCAGTTAGAATGGCCAGGATCAGGAAAACGAATAACAACAGATGCTGGAGGGGATGTGGCCAGGAGGGATCACTACTACACTGTTGGTGGGAGTGCAAACTCGCTCATCCACTATGGAAAGCAGTGTGGCAGTGCCTCAAAAGGCTAAACATAGAACTCCCCTATGACCCAGCAATTCCACTACTTGGCATTTACCCAACCATCCAGAAACAAGGACATACTAAATCCACTAGCACAACAATGTTCATTGTAGCACTATTCACCATAGCAAAGATATGGAACCAATCTTTATTCCATGTCATCATGAAGGAGAGGTGTATAGCATAGCTATCCTTTGAGTCTTGTCAGGGGGTGCTTTGGTTGGTCTTTCCTCATGAGAACAGGTCACACACGACTAGTTCTCTGTAGCACAATAAATTTGGATTGTATCTTGTAATTGTGCAGTGTGTGTGTGTGTGTGTGTGTGTGTGTGTGTGTGTGTGTGTGTGTGTGTTCTCTATCATTTTATGATCTGAACTTCATATAAAGGATATTGTCAAGGAATATAGAAATCTAGGTTGTTGTTTTTTTCCCTTTTAGTGAAATATGTTTTCTGACCTTTTTGATTTCTATTGAGAAATGTATTTGAATCATTCTTGCCAGTGTACGATGAGTAATTTTTCTGATTACAAATGACCTGATTATTTTGGCTTGTTTTAGTGAACAATGACTGGGTTAGGTTCAGATCACATTCTCACTCACCATTTTTTATGCATTGGGGACATAATCTCAGATTTATTTCCAAAATTCTTTTTTCCCCATCCTTCATTGGCTCTATCCCCTACATGCATCTCTCTGGGCTAGTCTTAGATGCGAGTAGTGGTTTTCACATTTAGTTCCATTCTCAAAGCCCATGTTACATTGCTTTCTGCCTGCACCATGGTCATGAAAGCACAGTTCAGACTGAAGCCACGAACTGAGCTGATGCACGCACAGAATTAGGGGATTCCTTTCTCCATCTTTTTCCTCTCAATGCCTGACCCTTACAACTCTACAACCTTCATTATCCCTTGCCTGCAAGAGCTCCTTTTCTAGATTTCTGTAGGATGAAAGATGGGATTTCATTTGAAGTGTTAACTGCTCCACTGCTATGCATCTGCTCAATTGCTGACTATTAAATGTGGTGAATGTTCTGCTCCTAGGCAAAGGCACCAGAATTTAAAAAATACTGACCAACCAACTAAACAACCAACAGGAAACTCATTTCTTTTTGGATTGCTTCTCTAAGTCTGATTCCTGCCACAATTCCAAGATGCTAGTGCAGCATTTCATGCTTCAGCTCATTGCTTTTGCATCATTTTCTGGCTTTGGAGTATTCTACAGATATTATTGCTAAGTATGAAAAGCATGGAGTTTTCTGACCCAAGACACAGCCTTCACTTCCCCTCCTTCCCCAACTCTAACTTCAAAGAGTCACCATTTGTCATGTCCAGAATTTCAGATGTACAATGCAAGAGAGAGACTGCTGGGTTTAGCATAGCATGAAAGAACTGTAATCCCCTCCCCTTTTCCTTCTGCTTTACAAAGGAGTTCTATATCTTAAAGGGGAGAACATGCAACAACCATGAAGATAATGTGGAAATACATTCCAAAAGAGCTTTCAGAGATGACCTCTATTTTACTGACACTTTGGTGTCAGGCTAATTTCTTGCTTCACTGTTTTACAGAAGTGTAGTTGTCTCCTGAACCATGTGGGGACTAAGGCTGCGAACCCAGTGCTGTTCAAAACCCACATATTACAAATTATTCAAGAGTTTTACTTACAAGTGATTATAGTTTATTAATTGAACTTAAAAACTCTCAAAAACTTGTAAGGGACTTTCAAGAAAAATAAATACAACACCCTGTCATTACCAGAAGGAAACATCCTTTGGTCAAATTATAAAAATTGCATGCTACAGAAACAATGCAGATAGTAGTCCACAGATGATCAAAAGGCAAAAGGCAAGCATGGCAAGAAGTCATCAGCTCCCATTTTTAGTTAATTTCTCTTTGTTAGACTTTATATTTATCCCTTCTTACTGGATGACAAGATGGTGATAGAGGTGGTAAGCCATCACTGAGGAACTCCTAGAGAAAGAGAGTTTTGCTTACTCATCTTGTGGATTGAGGTTTTCTAAGTATCTGCCTATAGTTGAATGTGCCTGTGTGGAGGCGAGCCTCCTTCTTTTTCCTATCTTCCTTGTTTTTCTCTCTAGGCTCTCTTGGGCAAGGAGGTTTCTGTGAAACGGTGGTCTGTAACATCACTACATACATCCTGTTCTCCCTGCCACCATTCTCACCTCTTCCTAAACTGGAGGGTGGAAATACTGTGGTGAAAGCCCATAGAGACTTCGCATGGGGTGAGGTAGAAACTTCCACTTTTCATAGGGCCTACATTCTCAGGCCTGGCTTTCATGGATGGTTCCCTCTCCCCTTTTCTTCTCACCCTACTCTCATCTTGCTGAAAATTGTGGTGAAAATTGCCCAAAGGCTTTCTGCCATGTGGGTAGTGCTTGTGGACTGATTTCTGACTCATTGTACATTTACTACCTTGAACTGGAACTTCCTCAGAGCCTGTAACATACGTTGCCACATGTCCTCCTCAACAACATCAAACCCACAGCCTCTCCCCTGTTATCTTATCCTGAAAGTCGGTCTTCCTGATGACAGTGAGCTGTACAAATACTTCTTCCTTGGCATTATTCTTATTGCTAAAACCATATTTGCACCTTACATCATACCTTCTTATTGTTCCCAGATGTTTCTTAGGAACTGATGTGAAGCCACATACCGTACTGCCCATGGTGTCCAGCTTGGGCTTGGTGTGGGCAGCACCAAGATACGATAGCAGGAAGCACTGTGAGTGGCCTCTGGGCCTCCATCTGCTTGATAACCATGCTGTCTCTGGTGATAGAGCCGCTGCTACTGTTGCAGGGAGTGAAGGAGCTAAAGGGCTGCTTTGGAGCTCCAAAGGATTGCCACACATTGCCAATAACACAGTTTACATGTTGCTATATCATATTTATTAGGTACAGTGAAAAATACACGAGAGTTTCCAGTGATTTTCTATTTACTGGAGAGAACATTGCTTATACAGATGTCACATATTTTATGTAGAGGTTCCCAATTTTCAGATCAAGATGGTAGCAGCAGGAAGTGGCTCCAATATTAATACAGTACTACAGTCTGTAGTTAATTTTTGCAGTTAGCAGTTAATCTGATGCTACATATTTTTACTTACGTTTCTGTCTCTGCTGAGAATGGTGCCATATATGCAAGCAAATTTTAATACACTTGAACTCTATACTTTGTCTAGGGACTTGTCTGTACTCTATGATAGTAAAGATAAAATAGACTATTATCTACATGTGCTTTACATACTCATGATATACTTGATCTTTCTCTGAACATGTACAATTTGGGAATGTAACTACTTTTCCATTTGTGAAAAACTACTTGAAACAATTTTAAATGGTTGCAAAGTTTCTGTTTTCTTCCTCCTCCTTCTTTCCTCCTTCTCCTCCTCATCTCTTCCTTTTCTTCCTGTCTACCTGTCATCCTTTTTTGTTCTCTATTTTAGGTTTCTTTTTTTGCTGTTGTTATTTGACTTTGTTCCTCCTCATCCTTCCTTCCTACTTCTCCTCTTCTTCCTCTTCCGCCTTTTTCTTTCCTAAATTCCTCTCTCTCTTTCTCCCTATCTCTCTCCTTCTTCCCCACTCCCCCATATCAAATCCAGGACCTTATGTCTAGTTAGGCAAGTACTCCACTCTTGACCACTTTAGTGTTCTTTCTTTTGTCCCCTATTTCTAGTCTATGGTTTGCCTGTGACTTTTTTTTCAAATTGTTTCTTATATGTCACTGCTCTTTATCTATATGCAAGTGGGCCTGGGCAGTTCAGACCTTTGCCAGGGCTCAATCATTTTTTTTTGTAGTGACCCTTTCAGCAAGCAAGTGACATTTTCTGAGAAGGAGAACTAGCATCCCAAAGGTTGCAGATATAAAGCCAATCATGTCATGAGGTAAAGAAAGGAGGGACTACACAGTCTGTAGATGTTTACTGGTCACACAGAATGGAATTATGATCTGATTCCAGCTAATTGTCACTGTCAACAGCTCTTCTGAGATGGTTGCTTGAAAGAAAGCAGTTAACACATATGTCAAGATTTCAAGGAGGGCAGGAGGAATCAATCCATGTGTTTAAAGTTCAAGTGCAAGTTCACCTTCCTTGAAAGAGAACTTTAGGTCAAGTGGCTGCTCATCAAGAATCTTCTCTGATTCACTTTGCTCATTTCAGAGTGATTCTCATGTTCTTTATACTTTGTGTGTGTGGGTGTTGGCAGAAACAGCTCCTATAATCCTACCACTTATGCGTTACTGTACTTCCTATGTGATACTTTCTTGTGTAATCATTGCTATTTTTTAATCATGAAAGTTAGAAATATTTATTGCAAATTTTTTAAACTATAAGAAAATACACAAAGTTGAGAAGTGAAAACTGAGGTCCTATGGTTAACTGTGTTTAGGAGTAGCTCAAGGATTTTCTCATTTTTTAGAAGGGAAATACATAATTAAAACAATTCTGTATTAGTATTTGTTTCTATTAACAGTGATAACTTTATAGTATAAGTAACCTCACTAATTTTGTATATTTAAAGCTTTCTTAACTGAGTGTTTGTTATACTTTTAAGAAATTATAAATAGCAAACTTCTGCAATTGCTAACTATTTTCTCTTATGTATGTGCTCATTTTCATGTCTCAGTAGGATCCACTAGTAATATCCCTTGGTGCTATTCTCAGGAAAGTGTATGTTATAAATCTATGTGAAAAGAACTTATGCTTTTCCAGTCTTTAATCTTTCTCTGAACTTGTAAAGATTTTGGGAATGTAACCATTTCTTCATTAGTGAAAAACTTCTTGAAAATTAATTTCTAATGGTTGCAACAGCCCAACACCTATAATGTAGATCCACAGCCAAAGACAAGTCTGCTCTCTTCCAGTCTTATAAATAAGATAACTTGTAGAAACTAGCCCCTGGAATGAGGTCATAAGATGTATATTTACTCTTCAGCTTGTTATTTCTCTCACTGGGCAACAATCCAGCTACCAGGATAGGCAGGTGCAGGTTAACAATAATAGGAACCAATATTATTGGAATGCCATTAACCAGTACATATGATAGGCTTACTGTGGGCACAGTACTTAGTATTAGGTTCTTATTGTCAGAGTCAAGAAAAGACTCCTACTTTTGGCAAGGCACTCACAATAAATACTATAATTTAGAGAAGAGATTAATACTCTACAAAAAGCACACACGTGGAAAGGATCTAGAGGGAAGTCAAGTAGTTTGTTCCTCACAGCCAGGCTGGTGTCTAGATTGCTCACAGTAGAGAGGAAACTTGCTTCTGGCCCTCACTTTTTGGAGTGATTTTGTTCTTACTTTTTAGGGTTTATGAGACGTCTATGAGAAGCTGGCGTGTGTTGTTTCTGTTTTTCCAGAGCCTTCACTCTTTCCTCCTCTGTCTATAGCCCATCATTTCCTTTGTGGGCATTCCAACTGCTTTACTTAAATTGTCACATATTATCCACCTTTGCTAGTCTGCATTGATTAGGAAGTGTCCTCCAAAGAAGGCAGAGATGGGACCTACCTTGTCTCCAATAGATTCCTCGTGCTTAGCTTGTGCCAGCGAGAGCTCATTGACCAAGAGCCTGGATTTTGTTCTCAGACTGCCTCTTTCATTTATTAGCATTTTGACCCAGGGTGTGGTACTATTTGTAAAACAGTAGAATCAGGATGAAGAAACTTATGTCTCCTTCAGTTGTATTATGGACAAAAACAAACGTTTTCTACACCTAATGTACAAGCACAGCAGCAAGCATGGCAGCTCGTATCTGTAATGCCAGCCACTGAAGGGACTGAGTAAGAGGATTGTGAAGTTGGAGGTCAGCCAGGAGTACTTTAAGAGATCCATCTTAAAAAAGAAAGTGGAACATGTGCCTAACATATCAAAAATGCAAGTAAAAAGCCTATTAACTAAAAATAATGGTGTCAGTTGTTCAGTTTCAGGAAGAGTGAATGTGTTTTTTACCAGCCATTTCTGGGTTGCTGGGCAGAGGGTGTGTTTTCAGATGCTGTGGTCTTCTTCAATGCTGTCCTTTGCTTAGCTTGTCACTGCTATGATAGGCAGTCAGGCAATTTAGTTGACAGATTTTCTCATGAATAAAATTGTTCTCATTTTGAATAAACTAACCAAGAGCCCTAGCCTTACATGCTTTAATATTAGCCCCTTTTATTTTATCCTTCTCTCCTGAAACAGCTCAACATTTGACCCAAATTTTTTATTTAAGCAATAAAACAATAACTGGTCATCTGGGTTTTGTATTTTTAAATGCTTAACAGGGCCAGAAAGGTTAGTCATAGCCACAGTGTAAAATGCAAAGTCCAACTTTCTGGTTTACCTGCCTCTGGGATATGTAGCCTTTCTTTAGGTCTGTGTAGAGAAGGAAAAGCATATCCTAAACAAAACAACAACAACAACAACAACAAAAACCCAAACTTTTCCTGAGTGCCCAAAGGAGCAATCTAGATAAATCTTGAACCTACTTCTAATGATATTTCTGTGTCTTAAGCATGATGTCAAGAGTAATGGAAGGTGACACTAAGAAAATTAAAAAAAAAAATCATTGGTAGTTCCTAGTGTCATTGGAAGTTTCTAGTGCTTTCTCTGCTCAGCATTTTCATCCATGTGGTGATGTTTTGGGGAAGACAATATTGTTTCCATCTTACTTTTTGCTGTTGTGCACTCACAAGGCACAGTGCTCATCTCATTTTATTTATTTGTTTATTTATTTTATATATTTTCCCCAAAATCCAACAGGGAAGAAAAGGTCATCATCAGAACTTCCATTTTTATGTTGACTCTTTAACTGTACAGTTGGTCTCTCTGGAAATGCAAATGCTTCTTGTTTGTATATTTTGCATAGAGATATCCTCACACGTCTGTGCCTTGTTCCCATTGCCCCCCATCCATTCTGTCCCTGAACCCCACACAGACTGTTATAAAATGGACTTAGGTATATAAGAAGAGTTCCAGGTTGGACCTGCCACATTCTCTAGACAAGTTGCCTACTATCCAGCTTATTTAATAAATCTCCCACTGAAGAACATTTAGGGGAATTACATTATTTTTCTGTGCAGATACTATTATGTCTGTATGTAATTTGACATGCATACAATGACATTTCAATGCAATGATATTTCTAAGAAAAAAGAAAAGATGGTCAACATAGTGGGCAATTCCAAGTATAAGGAGGTTTGTTGAGTTGGGTGTTAAAAAACAGTTGTTTGGTCAGAGTAGAAAGGATTAGCTTGCAAAGTTATTTATTTGGAGTTGGAAACCATGATGTCTGCAGTAGATGAGAGCCATGAAAAAGTATAGTATATGTAAAGTGGCCAAAGACAGGTGTTTGAGTAGATATTGTCTCAGAGGAGATACAGTGAGATGGTAGTTGGTGCACTGTGTTTATGACAAAAATGATAGAAATTCTCTTGGCCTTCATTAGAAGAAACCCTCGTCCTGGACATCTCCACACACTTTCTTTGCACACACATGTTGAGTCAATCATGGGTCTTACCTGCTTCCTCACAGACTTGCTATGGGAATTTTATGAAAGACTGAAACATTTTTCTTTGATACCTGGAAGGACTGCACATGAGACTTTATTTCTGTAGATTACTTAATTATATCACATTTTTCATTTTGTTTATTTCAAGTAGCAATCCTAAATATTTAAAATAATCTAGCATGATGAGAAAACAAGTTATTTAAAGTTGGAATTTTGTAGATTAATTTGCAGCTTGCCCTTAAGTTCTAAAGGAAATTTGTAGTGCAAATTTATGATCAATCTAATCTTTTTTCTAAAATATTCCAACGATTATTGTGGATTTTTAAACAATTAAGAATTTCCTTACACCATAGCTTCAGACTTGTGTTTGTTCCTTTCTGATCTTATTGCTGATACTTGTTGTTTTCTAAATGTCTCCCAGGCCAATAACTGTTAATTCATGCTGCCAATACACTTGTCACCAGAAGCTCTCGTCAAAACTACATTTCTAATCCAAGGTAGAGAGGGCAATGTGACCTGGCAATTTCATAATTGGATCTCAAAAGAATCACAGCCTTAAAAAGGTAGTAGGAGAAGAATATTCTGAAAGGAGTAAGATAGAATATTTTTTAGAAAAGAAAATGTGGTCAACACAGAGGACTGTTCTAAGTATAAAGAAGTTTATTGCATTGGGTATTAGAAACATTTCCATAGGAGTGGGTCGATAGCCCCAGTGGAAGAGTGCTCGTCTAGTAAGCACAATTCCCTGCATTCAAACCCTAGAACCACCAAATAAATAAATATATGAATAAATAAAAAGAAAGTAAACATTTGTCTAGTCAGAGTAGAAGGAAGTAACTTGGATTTAAACATTCAACAAATACTGACCAAATTACTTCTATGGGCAACAGGCAAGTTAAGGAAACCATGAACAAATTAAACTTGTATTGGAGACAAGTTCCAGACAGTAAATAAGGAAGGAAGGAAGGAAGGAAGGAAGGAAGGAAGGAAGGAAGGAAGGAAGGAAGGAAGGAAGAAGGAAGGAAGGAAGAAAGGAAAGAAAGGAGAAAAGTCCAGTGATACATGAGAGCCAAGAGAAGAATGGAAATCCTACATGAAAGCAATATAAGTGTTGGTTGCCAGGGAGGAACTTTATCACAGGGTAAACTTTGAGCAAAGACCTGAAGGAGGCACGGGAACCCACAGTAAGTGGGCCCCACAGCAGTACTTGTAACTGTTCTGGAAAAGGTGGGGATAGTTTGGCTGCAGCAAGGTAAATAAATGAGAGGATAAAACTGGTAAATTAGTGATGATTATGAATTAGGCTGGTCACACCTTGGAGACTTTGGTAGGAGAGGTATAGGTAGGACTTTGGAGACTCCTAGAGGGTCCTTGGACTTTGATCTCAGTTCTGTAGGAAGCTACCATTTAGTTATTGTGGTGTGTGGGTGTGTGTGCTGATTCTGGCGTAAACTCAGCCTAGGTACTGTCCCTGACCTTTTTTGCTCAAGGCTAATTCTCTACTACTACTTAAGTCACAACACCACTTTTGGCTTTTTGCTGGTTAATTAGAGATAAGAGTCTCAGGACTTTCCAGCCCAGGCTGGCTTCAAACTGATCTTCAGATCTCAACTTCTTACGTAGCTAGGATTGTAGGCATGAGCCACTGGCACCTCACTCATGACCTCTTCTGAGCAGTGGAATGATTATGACCTCACTTGCTGGCTTGTGCATGGAGAGGAGATTCAAGTGTAATCCTGATGAGAGAAAGTGATGGCTTTGACTATCAGAACCTGAAGACGTTTGGGTGAGTGGGGCTCATCTGGAGGAAGCCGTCATGATGTGCACACGCTTGTAGTTCCAGTTACTTGGGAGTCAGATAGAGGACAGCTTGCATTCCAGATCACCCCTGGCCACTTAGTGGAAACCTCAACTCAAGAACATGAACACCAACAAAGAATTATAACAGACAAGAACTGTTAAATGTGACAACATTGGTCCCCAAACCTCCTGCACTCCCTGGCCTAGATCCTGAGCCTTCCCACCAGGCTCTTCTTCCATCTGCTGTCTTCTCTGTTTCACTTCTTTCATGGTAGAGAAAAATCTCATCCTAACTGTGTTCTGAGGCTCTGTTTTATGAGCATCACACCTCTGAAAATAGCCACAATAATAAGTATATTACAGCCTTTAAAACCTCTAAGGATTTCAGTAACCTCCTTGCCAAATAGAATGGCATTGTTTCCTTCCTTCCTTCCTTCCTTCCTTCCTTCCTTCCTTCCTTCCTTCCTTTCTTCCTTCTTTCTTTCTTTCTTTTCCTCCCTCCCTCCCTCCTTCTCTTTTTCCCTCCCTCCCTCCCTCCCACTTTCCTTCCATCCTTTCTTTTTTCATTCCTTTTCTAGCCCCTCCTCCTTGTCCTCCTCCTCCTTTTCCTTTATCTCCTATCCCCCTGGAAGTTTATTATTGTCCAATGTTTGATTCTTTCTTTACTGACTTTCTGGGGTCTTTTGGTATGATCTCATCAAGATTATGCACTGTACTCTTTGCTCTTCCTTCTCTTCTGTTGAATTCATCAATCCTTTTGCTTATGCCATATTTTAGGGAGTCTGTGATTAGCCCCGACATAGGAGCTTGTTGTGGCTTTATGTTTCTTAAAGCTGGCTCCCTTCTTTCATATTGGCACTTCAATCCTTATCTAAAAATAGAGTCTATCCTGACACATATTTTTGTTACATTTCTTCTCTAAGTTGTATGAGTTCTTTTTTGGAAATGTCTTTCAGGTTTGTGCTTATTTCTTCCTTGTGTTCTTCCTGGATTCCATCTTTTTCTTGGATTCCCACCATATCCCATAAGTAGCTAATTTTGCCTTTCACTTCCCTCAGCTCAGTGTGGTGATGTAACAGTAATTCAACAACTGATTATCTAATGCTTATCATCTGCCAAGCACTGCAGTCTGCATTAGATTTACAAATGACAGGGCCCTGCCCTCCAGGGCTTCTATTACTGGGGAATACACAGTGAATGAAATAAGTAGTGGAATGTCTATGTTTGCTGATAAGGACACCTGAAAAACAAAAAAAAGACAACTAAGTGGAATGAGAGTAAGAAGTGCTGGATTTGGAGGGGAGTTTTCAGTTCAATGGTGTGAGATGATAGAAGACTTTTCTTTTAATTTAGTATTTATTCATTCATGCATTTATTTTTGAGATAGGATTTTGCTATGTAACACAGACTGGCTTGGAAGTCATTACAATAATTTTTTTTAATGGGTCATGGGGGTTGGACTCAGCCTGAGTGCTGTTCCTGAGCTCCTCAGCTCAAGGCTACTGCCCTATGCCTGGGCCTGGGCATTGCCCCAGAGCTCTTCAGCTCAAGGCTACCACCCTACCCCTGGGCCTGGGTGTTGTTCCTGAAGGCTACCACCCTACCCTGGAGCCAAGCCCCACTTCCAATTTTCTAGAGGTTAATTGGAGATATGAGTCTCAGGACCTTTTTTTACCTAAGCTGGCTTTGTACCTTTATCCTCAGATCTCAGCCCCCTTAGTAGCTAGGATTACAGGCATGAGCCACTGTGCATGGCACAATGACTTATTTTGTGTTGAAGTAAAATGTACGTAAAATTTACCACTTCAACTAATTTTGGTTGAACAATTCAGTGTCATGAACTACTGTTCTCCAAAATCTGCTTGTCATTCCAGATAGGAACTCTGTATGTCATCTGAATCCCTCATTCCTTCCTCCCTGATCCCTGATACTCTTCAGCTTTCTTTTTCTATGAATTTGACTAGTCTAGATTCCTCATTTAAGTGGGAACATACAATATTTATCTTTTTGCAACTGTATTATTGCATTTAATGTAATGTACTAAGATTTATCCATGTAGCATCTGTTAGAACTTCCTTCATTAATAAGCCTGAGTAATATTCCATTGCATAGGCCACATTTGATTTTGTTTAATCATTCATTTTTTGATGGACTCTTGGGTTTCCTTTTTCTTTCTTTCTTTTTTAACTTTCTGGCTTTTGTGACTACTGTTATGAAAATGGGTGTACTGATATCCATTTGCATTTCTGCTTTCAATTCTGTGGGGCTAGAAACCTAGAAATGGACTTTCTACATCACATAGTATATAATTAATTTCTAAGGACTTGCCATAAGGTCTTCCCCAGTGGCAGCACCATTTTACCTTTCTAAAGAAGGTTATTATTGAGGGAAGACCTAAAGGAGAGCATGAGAGATCTAAGAAGGATATCTTACCTTAGCTGCTGGAATGTCACATTTCAAGTCCTCAATTTCTGAGTGGCTATCAGGGGTGAGGCTGAATTAGGAGGTCAATTTATCTGAAATGGAAGAAAGGCAAAAGAAAGCAAAAGAGAGGGTAAAAGTTTGGTTTGAATTAAAATTAACACTCTGTAAGGCCTTATAAATCACTATAAAGACTTTGATTTCCCCCACAGTGATGGGGAGTCCTTGGGAAGTGGTATCATATTCCTCTTCTTTTATTTATACCATCATCAGGCTTAAGCTCTCTCTCAGGTCAAGTTACACCTAAGAATCCATAAGGCTTCCAAATTAATTAGTATTCAACCCAAGTGTAATGATTTCCACCCATCCAACTATTTATTCCATAGCTCTAGGTGCACTGGGGACCATCTTGTCTCCTCTCAGTTATATTCATCCCTGCTTTTCTGTGTGGCTCTTGTGCTTGCTTTCTGTTCATTTTCCTCATTAGATTTTCTACCAGCTCCATCTCCTCCAGATCTCTATTGGGAGCTTTTCCTTACTTATTACTTTTTTTTAAATACTTATTGACACTGCTTCTCAGCACTAACTTATTTTGGTACGATGTTTAGTTTTTATTTTTAATATAATTTTGCTGGTACTATTAAGGTATAGAGAGGGGTTACCATTTCATAAGTTGGGTGGTTAGTGCACAATGTGAACCTCCTTTCCTTTCCCCCACTTATCCCCTCCTAATCCCTGCCCATAAGTTGCATAGTTTCCCACATAGTATATACTAAAGAGTATATACTGACTTCATTTGTTCATCCTTCCTCCTGCCATTTCTGTGTGCCCTTTCTTTGTCTCCCTCCTTAAAAAACAAAAAGTAATTTTTGACATCTATTTTTTATTGTCATTATAAAGGTGAGTCACATAAGACAGTTAAAGAATACATTTCTTTTTGAATGATGTCACCTCTTCCCTCATTCTCTCCCAGTTTTTCACTCCTAGTTCCTCTCCAATTAAGTAGTAAGATCCCTGGTTGAGAGTCATTTCTTATGCTTTTGGTTTTCCTATCATACTGGCAAGGAAGTTATATAGCATTGCAGGAAAAATGCTTATGGATAGGTTGATTTTATACTTGTTGATGAGCGTAATATGTTAGCTTTTATAGGTAATGGAATGAAGTAGATGCCACTTATGCTTGTTTTGCTAACACATCTAAACTTGCATTTTCAATGCTGAAACATCAGGCTTTCTTTTTGTTTGCTATAGCTTTTTTAAAAAAATAATTTGGATCCTGGAAATGGAAATGTGGCAGTTAAATACTTATTCAATTATCAGGGTTTCAAAGAAAAGCTCAGGATTGGAATTCTCCATTTAAATTTTATGAATTATTTGGGGGGAAATAAACAACAGTTTGCAAAGTTTTCGATCATTTAATACAAGCATATTCATTTCAAAGTCTCAAATCAGACACTGTAGAAGCTTCATTTACTCATAGAGAGAGCTGTGCTAGCTCATGTCGTACACACTTTCCAACTAAAGTTAGGACTAACTTTGGACCCTGTCATAGGCCATTGTTTTCTGTTAAACTATATGGCTGAGAAATGTTTCAGGAGGTTGTTATTATAAGCAAGCTCCTCTATATCAGCATAATTATGTAGCAAACATTTTGTACCCACCATCCAGAAAAGAAAATTGCTAACGTTTTGTCACTATAGTCTTTTGTGTTTGGTAAAGGAAATAGAACATTAGAGATAAATTCATAGGATTTTTTTCCAGGCTGATTTCCCTCTTCTCTCTTAGTGTGAACTACTCAAAATGGATCCTGTTCCTCTCTTTCTAATGTTTCCTATAGCTTAGCATATTCAGGTAATATATTTATGAATTCTTTTTGTCAGATTTTAAATTTACATATTTACAGTTGACAGTGTACAATCTGCTTTTCTAATGCATTCTTAGAGATGGATTTAAGTTGTTTTGACTGCTTTGTAGTAATTCTGTTTTATGAATATGAAGTTTTGTTTATCTGTTTATTGATGAATGAATATGTTAAAGATCTCTTTGAACATGCACTAAGACTTTCTATATAAAAAGCTCCACTGGTATTTAATTGTGATGGGTAGGTGTTTACAGAGTACCTCACAAGGGAATGGGAAGAATTGGGGTAGAAAACTACTGAGATGAGCAATTGTCCTGTAAAGGGTGGGCTCAACTTACATATAAGACCCAGAGCTCACACTGATTCAGTCTTGGTTGAGTCTTTCTTTCTCTTCAGGGACTGAGTCTGAACTTTCAAGTTGCGTTCTTAAATGCCCTGGCTGACTCAATCAGTTGTTTTGTTCTTTTGGATACAATTCAAACATTCTTAAAACAGTTTCACCACAAATACTATTTTAAAGTAATTTGCAAATCAAACAACAAACCGACAGAAAGCACTAATCATTTTCTCCTGAGCATTTATTTTTTCATTTTTTAAAATTTTTTGCCAATACTGGGCTTGAGGTCAGGGCCTGAGCACTGTCCTTGGACTTTCTCAAGGATAGAACCCTACCACTTGAGCCTCAGCAACACTTCTGGCTTTTTTTCTGTGTAGATGGTGTCAAGGAATCGAACCCAGGTCTTCATGCATGTTAGGCAAGAACTGTACCACTAGGCAAAACTCCCAGCATTTATCCAAATGTCCATAAACCAGGCCACACTAAATCTACCAGCACGAGTATGTTCACTGCAGCATTATTTACCATAGCAAAGATATAGAACCAACCCAGAAGTCGCTCAGTAGGCGCATGGATCAAGAAAAAGTTTTACACACACACACACACACACACACACACACACACACACACACAATGAATTAATTCTATGCTTCCATCAGAAAGAAGGATATCACCTCATTTATAAAGAAATGGAAAACATTATATGAAAATTCAATAATATTAAGTGAATTAGCCAGACCCAAAAAACAATAGACTCCATGGTTTCCCTTATTTGTAATAATTACATAAGTCTAGGATATTCTTAGCAGAGGATCATTCTAGCTCAATAGCTAAGTACATATGGCCACATAAAATGATGCTTATCTAAATGAACTCTAAGATGAGGAAACAAGAGGTGTTTTATTTGTTCCTTTGTTTTTGGTTTTTAATGTGCTGTGTGAAGTTATTTTTTCCTTTAGTCTATCCTGGTTTTTTTTGGGTGGGGGGAGAATACTCTGTTGGCTTCTATATGTTTATCTGATTTTGGGAAGGGAGGGGGAATAACAAAATGATGAGACAAACACCAAATAGTGAACCTATGCAACAGTGATACTCACAGCACACTATGTTGAAAATGAACTTTATAACTTGGGAAGGGAAACTGGGGAAAAAAACAAGAAAGGGGTATAAGTATTGGAGAAGAAATGTACTCATTACCTTATGTATGTAACTGTAACTCCTCTGACATCCCTCTTACAACAAAATAAGGTTAAATTTAAAAAAATAATAAAAAGAATAATAACATTCTCTTTCCTCATCATTACAATGCCAGACCATATAACAAAATCTTTCTACAAATGGAGAGAAAGTTGGTTGTTATAGCAGCAACTTTTATTTCTGTGTTTCTTCTGTACATTATTTCCACCAGAATCACGTTTCCACATCTCTGGTGCCTGAAGATTTCACTTGATAATGATTTCCCAGCATCTTCATTTACTTTACCTATTTGATTTGGTCACTATTTGTAGTTACTTCAGTAGTCAGTGCTTGTGTTGCCATCAACATGAAATTATTATTCTACAAAACCAAGAACTTCAACTCCATTTCCCTTCTTCTTCAGCTTTTTCTCTGAGCCTCCTAGAGTTCACGACATTTTCAATTTATATTTCTTTCTTTCTCATTTTTCTGTTCATCATGGTTAAGCTTTCCTAAGGAATTAGTATGCCACATAAAGTCCAAGTATTGTTTTGTTTTGTTTTTTGCTAGTTCTGGGGCTTGAACTCACAGCCTGAGCGCTTCCCTTGTGCTATCACAGGCTGGTGCTCTACCACTTGAGCCACCGCACCACTTCTAGCTTTTTCTATGTATGTGGTACCACAAAATTGAACTCAGGGCTTCGTGCATGCTAAGCAAGCACTCTGCTGTTAGATCACTCTCCAGTCCCAGTCCAAATAATCCTCACATGCACCTATGTCGTAGATATTATTATACATGATAAAAATGGAAGACACGGTTAGTTAAGCTCAGCAGATTGTTCAAGGTTACTCAAACACTAAGTGATTTGGCTGGGACTGGAACCCAGGCCTGCTGGTGTTATAGACGTGGCAAGGAAAGATCACAGAAGGAGATTACCACTTTCAATATGTCATCTTAAGGGTATACAGCACTGTGGCTGCCAACCCTGAACATCTCATCGAAGCAGTGCTTTCCAGGTTTCTCTACTGTAATATCATTCCTTCTCATGCAGGGAAAGAAGTCAGTGGAGTAGGTCTCTCTTCTTTATCTTCTTTTGTTTCCTATTCTTTGCCTCTTTTCCCTTCTCTCATTTGTCCAGGTAATTTGGGAATAGATCCTGAAATGGAGCTGGACCAGAGCTGGAATTAAAAAAAAAAACAAAAAACAGATGATGTTGTCAGAGCTTACCACCCCCATCTGCCTTGACTTCCTTTCCCTTCTTCCTCAACCATTGGCACTCTCAGAAAAACTGTTCCTGAAACACAAAGAAATGGAAACAGCTTGTTTTCCTTATTGCATTGCTGTCCCCAGCCACAATGTCTAAGGCTAGGAGAAAAGGAAGAGGATAGCAGCTTAGAGTGTGGTTATTTGTCATTCTCAATTTTGACAACGTCTTTTGAGGATTTGGGGAAAAATGAAAATATTTTTATAAAAGATTTTTTGACATTTTTTATAGTTATCATACTCATTAAAAAAAACAATATTTGAATCTTACAGGCTTACATTTCTTTCCAAAGAAATATTCTCATTGGAGTACAACTAGGAAGAAAAACCTTTTTCCTTAGGGATTCACCTTTTCTTTTTCCATTGCTTCCAGCTTCATCTTCTACCTGGCTTTACATAGAAGAAATGTAACTGAATCAGAGCATTTGTGTGCAAGGTCCTAAAGTTCAAGTCCCAGAAATGGCATAAAACATTTGTAAAAGCAAATGATTTACAAGTGATTTAGGATTAGGTAAAGAAAAAAGCATATTCAAATCAAAACAACTCTAAGATTCCATTCCACCTCACTCTAGTTAGAATGGCCGTGCTAAAAAAAAATCTAATAACAACAGATGCTGGAGGGGATGTGGCCAGGAGGGATCACTACTACACTGTTGATGGGAGAGCAAACTTATTCAACCACTATGGAAAGCAGTATAGCGGTTCCTCAAAAGACTAAACGTAGAGCTCCCTATGACCCAGCAATTCCACTACTTGGCATTTAGCCAACCATCCAGAAACTAGGGCATACTAAATCCACTAGTACAATGATGTTCATTGCAGCACTATTTACCATAGCAAAGATATGGAACCAACCCAGATGCCCCTCAGTTGATGAGTGGATCAACAAGATCCACAATGGAATTCTATGGTGCTGTCAGAAAGAAAAACATCGCCCCATTTGTAAGGAAATGGAAAGACTTAGAAAAAAACATATTAAGTGAAGTAAGCCAAACTCAAAGGAACATAGGCTTAATGGTTTCCCTCATTTGTCATAATCAATAGAAACCTTGGGCTCTCCTAGCAGAGATTTACAATACAACAAAACCTAGATACATATGGCCATATAGAAAGACAAAATGAAAGAACCTCCAGGATATAGAAATACATAAGGCCATATAGGATGATGCTAAATGAAAGGACCTCAAGGATATAGAAAGAAAAGCCATATAATAATTGATTGTTGTCCTTAATGTACTTTGTTATCTCTCATCTCTTTTGCTGTCCCTTGGCTATCTCATATTGTTACATTATTTCACCTTGTCATCTAATATATTGTATATATGCTTAATTGGTTATTTGAAATCGGATAAGGAGAGGGGAAACAACATGAGGGGTGGGGGTGGGGGGACGGAAATGGGGACCAAGACATGAGAAAGGGTATCAATGTATGTGAAGTAATGCACCTTCTATCTGGTGAATATAATGTAACCCTTCTATTAATTACAATAAAGTATATTAAAAAAAGAAAAAGACATATTTAAGTTACATGGTTCTCACTTCTTGGAGACTACACACATACATACACACACAATAATCCTGACACACAAGTAGATGTGTGAAAACATGCACACAGATATGCATACATGTACACATTTATAATGCATACCCTAGTTTTCTAAAACCTGAAAATATGGGACATAATTACTAATTCAAGTGGTTACAGGGAATTTTTTTTATAATTTACTTGTATTTTCTGCAATTCTAGTGATTAAATCCAGAGTTTCACAAATGTTAGTTAAATGCTCTACTGCTGAACTACTTCCTCAGCCATGTGATTAGAACATTTATTTATTGATTGATTGATTACTACAGCTGCTGTTGAAATCCGCTGGAACAGCTTTCATGGGGCTGCTGTAAAAGAGTCTGCCTCTCCTGCATTCGTCATCCTTCATGCGGGTTTTTTTTCTTTTTGAAAAAAGTTTTCAGATAGAGAGAAACAATACGCAGGAGAAAGTGAAAATGAGTACGTGTCCAGTTGAAATTAATTTTATATGTGGAAGGAATGAGAATCTTCTAGAACTATTATAGAATCAGAGAAGGCCAATGAGATCATGTCATGTCTTATTTTTACATTTGAGTCAGAGTGAGGCAAACAGTTTGAACAAAATATCAAAACCATTTCAGTACAGTAGGAATAAATAGAGACTAGCTTTTTAGATTTTCTTCTTGCATTGCCTTTGAGCTTGCCTTTGCAACAAACATGAATTCAATTAACTCTTTTGCTTAGCATTTTACCGGTGTATATTTAAGCTTTGCAAGAGTATAATTCTATACTTAATAATTGAGAAATTACCATGATATATTTTTTTACCAATTACACTCTAATACCTAAAAATATATTTGTTTTGCTTAAATTAATTCTTTATATCCAAGCCCAGTATATAATTTGATACATTAAACTGAGAACTTCCTCTTCCCTGCACTTTTTTTCCTGTTAATTTGGCCAATGTTTACTGTGGAGAAGGAATTCGTAATATAAAAATTCTCGCATTTAAGTGATAATCCTGGCCTAACATCTTTCAAGGAAGGGGAGCTGCTGTGGCAGGTAGTGGTCACTTTGTGTTCCTTGTTAAACCTGTCAGTGAAACAATGCATCTCTCATTTTCCAGGGCTTCTGCTTCCTAGGTTTTTGTCTCCAGAGTGAGGGATTCCTGTTAAATGAATGTCTTGACAAGTAAATTTGAGAGACATGCTTTGAGCTTTAGGAGGAACAGAAGGAATGCAGTGTTTTGGATGTCAGGATCAGCAAGTTCCAACTTGCTTGTGAAATTGGCTATTTTTGAAAGTACAAGTTGTGCCAGAAAGGAGTAGCTGGAATGAGGCAATTGCGCTGGAGAAGTGGTCTGTACTGTAGTTTCACTATTCTGTAACTTTTTGAGCTCTAGCCCATGATGACTTTTTCAGAGAAACGCTGGTTCATGGAGATGGTCTGTCTCTTCCTGCTCAAAAGTACTGATGAAGAAAGAAGGAATTTAGACCATTTCATTGGACAGTCTCCAAATGGAGTTGGGGGGTCTCAAAATTCTACAAACGTTTATATTGACATCTCCGGCTCCACCTTGAAACTTTAAAATCTGGTTCAAGTTTTCCATTTTCATGGAAGGTGTAATTTCTACAACCTTCATAACCAACTATATCTTTGGTTGGAGATTGGCCTAATGGGAAGAATTTAGAGCTAAAAGAATTATTGCCTATATAATTCTAAAGAACAAGACTTACCAGCCATAGAATAAAGCTGAGTAGAAAAGAACTCTAGAATCTGCTCAGTAGTTAGCCTGCTTGTTCTTAAATAGTCTGCAGTCTTGGACAACTTTAGTAATTATACAATTATACATACTACCTAGTATATAAAAATGTTACAGTGATGTCAAAAGTAATAGATTACAGTAGCAGCTGTGACTATCATTTAAAGTGCCAGGTATATTTTTACTGAATTTTTACAGCAATCATGGAAATAATGGAGTGATGGAAGACACAGTTCTGGGACATAACTCTCAGAATAAATTTCCAATCCATATTTGCTTTTCTGGTGATAGTTGTCAAATTATTTAAACTTTCTCTTCCTGATAAAAGAAAGAATGTTGTAGTGTCTTTCTTTTTAGTGTTATTTTGAGATTGAATGCATATGTCAGCATACATTTCTCAAAAGGATGTGGGGCCCGGGGAGCTGCTGTAACACTTCTCACAGTAGAGCTAAGGCTGAAGTCCTGGATATGTATGTGACCTCAGGTCTCTAAGAAGCTGGGATTCAAAGCCTGCTCTGCTCACTTGTGAAGTCCACAGTGACAGTCTGTGTTATTTCTGAACTACTCTTGTTGAAAGGAAATTGATTAGGAGAAAGAGCAGGAACATGGACTTTGAACAATTCGCATCTATCCCCAGATGTACAATAAATGGTTCTCTTGGTTAGAGTGGGTTTTTTTTGTTTTTTGTTTTAATTTTCCCCCTAGTGCAGACCATGCTCCCGAGGAAGAAAGGATCACTGGCTCAGGAGTAAATTCAAGTAGATGGGAGTGGTAGCTTGGGAAGTGCAGCTCTGGTCTGCCAGGTCAAGGGAATAGTGAGATTTCAGTCCTATTGCTTTTGTATACTGGAAGAAATATAGCTTCAACATCATGGAAAAGAAGAAAGTAGCATTTTTAAAGCTACTAAAGATATTGTGAAGTTATTCTTGGAAGTAGGACAGCATTTTAAAACTGATATTAAATAAGGTGTGGGGATCATGGGAGTGCACAAGAAGGCTTATTTCCTTCTGACATCTGCTAGGACACAAAATCTGAAATTGTGGGAGGAGAGTGCTGCTCTCACTTTTTACTTGGCAGGTATACACCAACTGTTAGTATAACCAAAGGGTGCCACAAATTCTTGTTAGACTAAAGAAAAAAATCCGGGTTCATATCCTTAATGTATTGAAGTGGTTCCAGAGTAGACAGATTAGCATATAAGAGATAATTCTCTTCTTGTTGTTCTTTATATTATTATTCTTCATTTCTTTCCTTCCTCTTCCCCCTTCTTTCTTCCTCCACCTCATCCTCCTCCACTTCTCTTTTTCTTTCTATTCCTCTATCTGTCTGTCTATCTATCTATCTATCTATCTATCTATCTATCTATCTATCTATCTATCTATCATCTACAAGTTAAGTACATGTCCATGAGTGTATACATTGTTAAGTCTAGTTCCCATAAGAGTGAAAATGTATTATTTTTGGTCCTTGGCTTAATTCAATATGATGTCCTTTTTTAAACTGAAGATGTTTTTAGTGTGTGTGCATGCATGCATGCATGCGTGTCCACGCGTGTTTGTGTGTTGGCATTTTTGTTAAAAATTAAATGTCTCTAGTTTTGTGGTTTTATTTTTGTGTCGTCTAATCTGTCCAGTTGAAATTTGGATTTGTTGTTTTATGTCAATACCAAGCTAAATATCTTACAGCTCTGCAGAAGTCCAATGTGGAGGTATTTTCAGTACTGTTCTTTTTACTCAGTGTTACTTTTGCTACTGAGGGATTTGTGCTTCCACATGATTTCTCTGTTTCTGTGAAGACTGGCATTGGGATTTTGATGAATCTAGGCTTGACTATAAATTGCACTTGGCCGTGTGGCCTTTTTCATCATATTAATTCTGCTAATCGAG
This sequence comes from Megascapheus bottae, assembly GCF_031878675.1. Lineage (NCBI taxonomy): Eukaryota > Metazoa > Chordata > Mammalia > Rodentia > Geomyidae > Megascapheus > Megascapheus bottae. The sequence continues at coordinate 13,511,436 of NC_143520.1, read as the reverse complement.
GGGCAAGAGTGGTCTTTCCATTTTCTGGTATCTTCATCAATTTCTTCTTCAAGATTATATTGTATTCATTGTAGAGGACTTTCATTCCTTTGATTAAGTTATTATGTATGTTTTATATTTTTTCTGAGTGTCATGGGAATAGAATTTTGTTTCTGGTTTCTTTCTCAGTCTGTTCATTGTTGGTTTACAAGAGATAAGCTACTGATTTATGAATTGATTTTATATCAGGTTATATTTCTGAAGGTTTTATTAGGTCTAGAAGTCTTTCTGGTGACATCTGTAGGATGTGTTAATATGAACATTTCATTTGCAAATAAGGATAACTTAACCTTTTCTTCCCATATTGTATCTCTTTAGTATATTCTCTGGTCTTATTGCTCTAACTAGAAAGCTTTCTACTACATTGACTACAAAAATGGGAGAGTGAATATCTTTGACTTGCCCTGACTTTAAGGAAAGTGATGTTAGTTTTTTCCAGTTTGATATTATGCAGTTTTTATTATGTACAGCCTTTTCTAAATTCAGATGCATTCCTTCTATTCATAGTTTCTGGAGAGTTTTTTTAAATCACTAAAGTATATTCTGTTTTGTCCAATAAAGTTTCTATATCAATTTTGATGAACATATGACTTTTTTGTTCTGGATCACGTTTATGTGCATTATGACATTTACTTGTTTACATATGTTGAACCATCATGGTATCCCTGGAATAAAACCCAACTTGATAATTATGTATGATCTTTTTTAAGATGCTGCTGAATTGGTTAGTAAGAAATTTACTGAAAAATTTGCATCCATGCTCAATAAGCAAATTGGTCTATAATTCTCTCTTTCCCTCCCTCCCTCCTTTTTATGTATGTGTGTGTGTATGTACTCGCGAATGTGCGTGTGAGCAAGTGTGCAGGCCTGAGCACATACATGCATACTCACACTTGTGTCATTAATAGAATGAGTTTAGTAGCAATCTTCCCTTTTCTATTTCATGGGAAAGTTTGAGGAATATTGCTATTAGTTGCTTTTTAAAGGTCTGCTATAATTCAGCATTGAATCCATCTTGATAGGAGATCATTATTTCTTAATTTCATTGCTTGTTATTGATCTGATTATGTATTCATAACCTCTTTGCTCAATTTTTGTAGGACGTATCTATTTGAGCATAAGTTTTTAGAGTGTCCCCTCATATTGCTTTGGATTTCTTTGGCATTTATTACGATACAATCTTTTTATCTCTAGTTACACTAATTTGAATCTCTTACCTCCTTCTTTTGATTAAATTAGCTAAGGGTTTATCAATCTTATTTTTTCAAAGAACCAACTTTTTGTTCCATTGATTGTTCATGTGGCTATTTTTTTATTCTTCATTTCATTAGTTTCAACAATAATCTTTATTATGTCTTTTATTATTATTTTTTTGTCATACCTGGGGCTTAAAATTTGGGCCTGGGCTCTGTCCTGAGCCTCTTTTGCTCAAAGCTAGCATAGCACTCTACCACTTGACCCACAATTGCATTTCTCCCTTTTTGGTGACCATTGGGAGACAAAGAGTCTCATGTACTTTTCTTCCTATCCTGGCTTTGAATTGCAATCCTCAGATCTCAGCCTCCAAAGTAGCTGGGATTACAGGAATGAACCATTGGCATCCATCTTATTGTTGCTTTTAATGTACTATTTTTACATTTGGATTATTTTTGTTTTTCTAGGCTATTTATTAGAGAATTATGTGGTAGTTTTCTAGGGTGTGGGGGGATGTTGATGTAGGTATACAGGCTTACATATTTTTCTCTTCCACCAGTGGGTAAGTGTTGTGCTTTCTTTTTCATGAGATTCCAGGAATCACATGATTTGATTTCTCCTTTTTGTTTCTTCAATGACCCACTTGTCTTTCAATAATGTATTGTTCAGTCTTTGTATTTATGAGTATTTTCTGTTGGACCTTTTGCTTCTGTGTTTTAGTTTAATTCCACTGAGAACTGCGAAGATGTAGAAAGTTACTTTTTTTCTTGATAAGACTTCCTTTGTATTCTAAAATATGACCTGTTTTTGGAGAAACATTTCAATTGGCAACAGAGAATACTTGTGCAGTACATGCTATTCTGTGCTTTGAAAACACATAACCACTTTCAAGGGTGCTACCGGATGTGTCATAACTTAGTCATTGTTGTTTACATAGCTATGTTTCACTTACTCATCATTGAGAATCTAGCTTAGTGACCAAATTTGAAAACTCAGCCTTATTTTTTGCCTTGTTTATGCTGTAAAGTGGAACTAACTCTATCTCATAACCTAACATTTGGTAATAAATCATCTCATCTTTATTTGCTTGGACAATTAGTGTGATAAATTTCTGAAAGGAAAGAATGCTTCATTTTATCTCTGAACAATAACATACAGCAACAGAGAAGCTCCATGTCTTTTGAAGTGGTGTTTGAACTAATTATACAGTAAGATCATCATCAAAAATACTATTCTCAAAAAGATGAAAACAGCTTTGTTTAGAAATGAGTTAAAATATATGGAATTTCTGAACATTTCATAGTTCAAACTTAAGTGACTTACAAAATGTGTATATACAAAAAGTATGTTTTGCTTTCTCCCATGTTCTACCATGTCCTCTAGGTTCAATTCTGGTCTCATACACACCACCAATAATTCCCAGCCTATAGCCTGTTAGCACACTCTGAGGAGTTCTTACCCATGTTTATGTCCCTGCCCCACTCTGTGGAGTCATCACATGTTCTGAAATGCTCCAGGAGATTTTTATTGTGAAGCAGTTCAGGGTAGCTGTTCAATGAATCCACAGAACGAATTAAGAGGGGCATTTTACAGACATCTTAAGTAGACATAGATACTTTGGTGCTAGCTGGCCTTTCGTGCTGGCTTTAGTAGAACATTCTAAATAATACTAACGATCAGCAATTGTAAATCTTTGTCCTGACAATATCTTTGAGTACAGACAAAGCTGTGTAGGGGAATGGGAAGGAGATTTCTCTTTAAAGGGAAAGTGTTAAACTTTATAAACAGTATGCATGCATGCATGGTATTTTTTCAAATTGATAACATAGACACATTTTGGAAATGTTTCCAAACTATTGTTTCCTGCTACATGAATGATTTTCTTGCCCACATTTATGGCAGCGTAGACCTATAATTTTCTCTTTTTTACACACACATATACATACATAGGATTTTTTTTTGTACTGAGGGTTGAATCCAAATGTGTTTACACTTACTAAGAAAAGACTTGACTACTTGAGCTATGTCCACAGTTCTTTTGCAAACTTTTGTTTTTGAGAAAGGTTCTTGCTAACTTTTACCTGGACTGAGCTTAAACTGAGATTATCCTCCAGCTTCCACATTCCAAATTACCAAGAATATCATTCACTTCCACACTCAGATGATTTCTGTCTTTCATAGTTATTAAATCAAGACTGACAGAACTGGCTTAGATGTAGCTCTTTAGGGAAGAGTTCTGAGCTGATGAAATCTGAGAATAACAAGGCTGTCTGTGATAACCCTGGAAAGTAATGGAGATCAGAATGGTTTCCCAAAGTTAAGACAAGTGAAATGTTCCAGCTTCCCAATCATTATTGGAGATTGGGGAACAAAACCTCTCGCTTTCTGTTGATTAAGCTGCTCGAATTTGGGATGTATGTCTACCCTGGCAAATTTGGAATGAAAGTCCTATGTGATAAAAGTTGTGGTTTCAAAGCACTAGGTAGAGGAGGAAGAGGATGCATGAAGACAATCATAATAATGGCAGTTCTTCCAAATTACTACTATGGGTTCTCTATGGAGATGAGCCATTCCAACAAATGTCTTAGGTTTTCTTCACTGTATCCAAGGCAAAAGATAAGACATTGTCATGGTAAACTAATAAATACCATGATGAAGTCCCGAAGTTGGAAATAATTCTAGTTGCAGCTTAGAAGCTTCCCCATTCAAGTTACCAAGATTGGGGGCTTAGAAATTGCTCATTACTGATGGGATCTAAATTTACTTGGAGTAGACTTCAGAAACATTCATGCCCCAAAGCTTGCACCTAATTTTCTTTGAATGGGTACATAAGTTTACAGTTTGCTAGAGATTTTAAAACATAAAGAAAGAAAAAAGAAGCATATAGAGATTTTTAGGCCCTTTGAACTTCCTTCAGTGAAAGTTTATTCGGGGAGGTGTATGTTATCTTTAGAGTCCCTTTGCTGAGAATTGATTGATTCAAGAACTCTGTTGGAAAGTGTGTTATAGTCATTTATTTGGTGACTTTACATGGTTTTTCTATTGTAAAATTTTTTTAACATTCTTTCTGTTTTGACCCAGTAGCACAGCTTTGGTTTTAAATACTGTAAAGGAATCACAAACATACAGCAACTACAATCTAACATTGAAATCTATATAAAATGCTCAGAGGCCAGAGACCTGTTCAGTTTTCATTCTATCCCAGTTATCTCATTTATAGTAAATGCAGTTATAATGTACATTTTTGTTGTTGTTTTGATAGTACCAGGGTTTGAATTTAGACCTTCATGGTTACTGCTCCAAACAACACTACCTTTTATGTATAGCAAGAGATGAGGAAAAGGTAGAAATCTGAGCCGGAAGATGCACAGTTCTTTTATCAGAAAGGAACATTTTTCTCTTTCTCCTCTATGCCCTCAATAGACGTAGCCACAGATGCTGGAAAAGTGGAGAAAGCAGGTATTTGGAGAGAGAAAATGTGATTTTCATGGCTGTTTTGTTGGTTAGAAAAAAAGAGGATAGTATTTGATGGCAGACTAGTGCTGGACATTCAGAGGAGAAAGCAAGTGAGCATCGGTCAACTGTGACCCCACTACTTAGCAGTGACAAAGAGACAGACAACTAGAGGAACATCATTGTCTGTGAGTAAGAATGGTGTCAGTGGAACATTGCTACAAAAAGATTCCAAAAGGGGTTCAGAGGCCTAAGACAGTGTTGGAGAAGATAGTAGTTGAGATGGATGCTGACATTTTTAACATATGGTCAGGCAGCAGTCTTTAGATATCTAAAGGTCAAAATCCAAAATCCTTGGGTTTGTTTCAGAAGAGTAATCTGAGGGAATACTGGATGGCATTTGAAATGTGAACATGCTACCCTTTTAGACAGGATCAGGTAAATGTAGTTTGGCTTAGTGTGTACAGAAGTCCAATGCTATGGGCAGGGTTTGGGTGCAACTGAAATAGACTAACCTTCTTTGATTACAATCTTGTCTATTGCCCGTTGAATCACCAGTGGGTGATACCAGATCTCTCTAGTTTTCTTCAATATAGAATCAGAATTCCTAGGCTAATGTTCTAGACATCACACTTTGAGAATAATTAGGTTAAATAAAGTACACCTCTTCAATGTCCTGTGCATAGGAGTCATCCGGGAATCTTAAATAGTCTCTGATTCAGTTGGCTTCAATTTTATGCCTGAGAGTCTGTATTTTTGACATTTCCAAGAGGACTCGAAGGCACATGGTCCATTGACCACACTTTGAAGAGCCTCTTGTCAAGGATGATGAGGCCTGAGGAAATTCAAACATCCAGAGGGCTGTTGAGCCAGAGAGTATTTGAAATCCTCTACAGGCCTGAGGCTCTATAAAAGAATTTTATTTTGATAAATCCTCACAAGGAACAAAGAAAAAGTTGACAGTGGCTTTTCAAAAGAGATTTTTTTTCCAAGAAAATGCCCTTTTCTTACAATTATCACATCATAATTACAAACATTTTTGATGCTTCTCTGCAGTCTTTAAATGAGAATTAATTTGACTCATTCTGTAGGCTGTTGCACTTCAGAAAAAATGCCTCATTGATTGAATCTACTACTGTGCTTTAAATGGAAATGACCTTCACATTCATTTATTTAATTGAGCTCCGATATTTACTTGCAGATTTGCCCATTTTTCATAAATGCTTCAATCAAAGCCTTGAGTGGATGTAGTTACATGATGGCTAGTACTTCCTAGCAAGGCCTCTGAGGTTGTGGCCTTGTCAGTTGACAATAAATTAAAAGAATATTCATCCTTTAAAAATAATATAGGATTGCTAGGATAATGCAAGGTTTCATTTAAAAAATGAAAATGTCCCTTTTGGGGAAATGCATGTTTGTTTATTTTTATTTATTTATTTTTTTGCCCATTCTGGGCTTAAGCTCAGAGCCTGAGCACCGTCCTTGGATTTTTCTCAAGGCTAGAACTCTACCACTTGAGCCTCAGCACCACTTCTGGCTTTTTCTAAGTATGTGGTACCAAGGAATCGAACCTGGGTCTTCACGCATGCTAGGCAAGCACTCTACCACTAGGCCAAACTCCCAGCCCGCATGGTTGTTTATTAAGAACCAAGTGAATGTGTTCTACTCTTTCCTTCTATTTACATATATATTTCATACTTACATATGAAAGCTACACTTCATCTTTGCTGCCTTCCATTTGCTAAGAGCTCCTTTCTGAGCTTCTCCTTGATTCTTTATGTTTTGAGCATCCATTGCTTTTTAGCTTTGGTTTGCTGGCATGAAGGAGGTATAGAATCATAATTAGACCAGCTGGAGGTACCAGATGAAGGTCTCAAACAAGAAAGGGCGATTATTAATATGTCTTTAACCTTTTGTAATGTTATTTTTTCTCATACAAAGACCTGAGAAGTACCATTTGCCTGCCTATGTGCTAGTCACTTTACATTTAATTCTTTCACAAGCCATATGGTCTAGATGATATAACTATCACAGAGAAACTGTTTCAGGAGGATGAAACAAATTAGTCTTTTACCACCAGTAAGTGGACAAATCTAAGGAGACCTGTCTTCAAAGCTCTTAGCTTCTTTTCATCCTGGAGATTTTTCTAATAGAAACAGCATCTTCCTAACAATGTAGGTGTTCTCAGGTCATGTACCAGAGATCAGGCAAGAGGAGAGGGGAGAAAATAAATTTTTCTTGTCAGGGCTGTTTTAGTTTCTTATCTAGAATCCACCTGAAACTGTACTTTCTGACAAAAGGAGATACTATAAAGAGACTTCTTGGGTGAGGGATGGGACCAGATGGGTTTTGTTTTGTTTTATTGATAGGATTTCTTTAAAAAATAATTTTATTTTAAAGGTGTTTTATAAAAAAAGGTGTTTTATAGAGTTTGATAGGATTTCATTATTAACTTTGCCTGTGCTGGCCCTGGACTACAATCCTACTTCTGCCTCCTGAATACCTGGGACCTATATTACCATTCTCAGTTTATTTGTTAAGTACGATAAGATCACCCTAACTTTTTGCCCAGCCTGGATTGATCCTCGTGTAACTGAGATCATGGGTGTGTGCCACCATGCTTGGCCCTCATACACACTTTCTCAGAGAATAACTTCTAAGCTACTCTCACGAACACACATCATCTATAACATATTCTACCCACCGCTGACATAAAAGCAGAAGTTGTAGATGAGCTTGAGGAATTTGCACATATATTGGATTCTGTTGAGCACTACAGAAACAAAACAACAAAGGCTGGCTCACTTTTTATAAGGTTTGTTTGGCTCATAGTTTTCAAGACTAAAGGCCCTATGTCTGGGGATAGTCTTTCTGCTTTCATACTCCTGAGGCAGTGCCAGGATTCATATGGCAAGGGATAGAAAGCACAAAGTATGTATTCATCTCTTTCCTGCTTTCAGTCATGAGGCCTCCACCTTGATGATCTATGCTAATGCTAAGCATTTTCCACAGGCCCTACCTCTAAACAACACGATCATATTAAATTTCCATTCTTAGTACTTCACAATGGGGGTTAGATTTCAGCCATGTTCCCGTAGGTGGCACAAAGCATATATAAACCACGCATTCTAGGATGAAAGGGAAGTTGGAAACGGGAGCCAACTGAAAGAGGATGGGTTACTGGGCAGCAGTTTCCTTGGTGGGGTTAGGTGTTAACACTTTTCTGTAGTCCTCAATCTCCTTACCTGTAGATCTCGGGTACTACTGATTACTGAAGGGAATGGAATTGTGAGTACTTGTTGAATTAAATTATTGCAGTGATCAAATGGTGTATTCACATCATGGACTTCGTCTATGTAAAGCATTTTGCTGAGACTGAGGATTCTAAGAAGAAGGAGTGAGAATGTTGGCAGGTATGGAGATCTGGTGATTCCAAGGTCCCAGTCCTGGCATTTGCTCTGCCCACGTCCTGTTCTATCTCCCTCAACAGAACCACTGTAGAGTAGTAGAACAGGTGTTTGTGTCCATGCCAACAGTTGCTTATGTCCTCTCTGTTCTTGTCACTGTGACAGATACTACCTTCCTTCTCTCTCCTTTTGTCTGTTCCTCAGTGATGACTTTTTGTAAGGCAGGCATGGGGTTAGATAGAGGTGTTTGGCTGTCAGATTCAAGTGGAAGGACTTGGAGTGTATCATGGGTTTTAATGACAAGTTTTATGTAAGTCTCTTAAAGGAATTGCTGCTTCTGTTTTGCAAAATTCCAGAGAGTCCTTGTGGTGTTAGTGACCCACAATACAAATAAGGGATGTTCTATCATTAAATTCCATGCCTAGTCATCAGTTTTCATTGATGGAGAATGAAACAGCCACTACCCACTAATGAAGAGATGTGGTTTGAGGCACAACTGGACAGTCCGTAAGGATTGAAAAAGAAATGATTACAGACAGTACCAGAAGTGCATGTTACCAGCTCAAAGCTAAGAATGCTAGGGGAGCTCAGTCCTGAATGAGTCCCGAATAGAGAACTGTTGGCAGGAGTCTCTGAAACTTTGGGTCTTGCATTCATTTGTAAAATAGAGATAATTTTGGAGACTGACCATAAGTGCTAGGTGAGTTGGAAGGTACTGAGCAAATGTAGAGGAATTAAAGGACAAATGTATTACAGGGAAGTTTGGAACTCCCTGGACAATACCTTTGAAATGTCAAGACAAGCCTGTCTAATAAGACCATGAGTCCACAGGTCTTGAAAGTCTACCTTTGAAACAGCACTCCTGAACTGGCCATCCACAGAAGATGAATGATAAAGAATGCCTAGATCCTGTCACAGATGGAGGGGCAGGAAATAGTGACAGGAACAGGGTCTGTGAGACTCTGGGGGTGAGCCGTAGGAAATTCTGAGACTGTCTGGAAAAGCGCTTGGTTTGTGCAACCTTATCAAAGTACACAGAGTCTTGGGAGGTATGTTACAGATAGAGTTGCCAAAATTGCAGTCAATGAGGTAAGGAAGCATTGTTGACAGTGACAGATGCGGTGCAGGTAGAGTTCTGTCCCTTTATGAGAAGTCCAGATAAGATCATCCTGTCTGTACAAAGAAGAGCACATAAAAACTAAATTCTTTGTTGTATGTATATGCTACTGCCAAAAGATTTATTGATAATTATCATAAATTTATAGGCACTATAATTCTATGACAATATTATAGCAGTACTGCCCCCCCCCATTTCCCTGACTATGAGAACATTTTCTTAGACCGATACATGTTGAACATTTTTTTCTTCTTCAGATATTTTGGCTGTGTGTATTTAAGACATGCAGTGACATGATGTTATGGGATACATACCAATATGAAAAAGATTATTGCTGTGAAACAAATAAGGTCACTCCCTCATCCCTTTTCTTGTGTTTGTGGCAAGAGCACTTAAAAGCTCACTTGCTGAATCCATATGCAGCACATTTTTATTATCTGCGGTCTTTATCATACATTATGCATTAAATATCTAGATTTGATCATCTTGACTACTTTGCTTATTTTGTCTTACAAACATCATAGTGTGTCTTATGATTTTACACAAAGCATAAGGACACATTTTTTCAGTGCTAAAGATAAAGATATACTTGCTTTGCATTTTTTCAGATCCAACCTTTTGTGGCCAGATTCTGTTTCTTGGCTAGCTGAAATATTCTGAATGCTTTATCCAGCCATCTGAATTCAGAAAGTATGTGAAAGGAGAGGGTCCTTTGATGTGTATGAGCCCCAAAGATCCTAGCTGATGACATTTGTTGGCTTTCAGTTATGGATCTGCCCCTTTCTGTGGGCTAACTCACTGATACTCAGAACACTTCTTGTAATTTTTTGCCAATCCTGGGCTTGGGCTCAGAGCTGGAGCACTGTCCTTGGGTTTTCTCAAGGTTAGATCTCTACCAGTTGAGCCACTGCACCACTTCTGGCTTTTTTTCCCTATGTATATGGTACTGAGGAATCGAACCTGGGTCTTCATGCATGCTAGGCAAGCACTCTACCACTAGGCCAAACTCCCAGCCCCTTCTTGTAATATTCTTAAAACAACTATCATCACCACAAAACACCTTTGCCAAGGATTATTTACCAAAATATCAATTGTCTAAGGGTTCCAGTTCCTTAAAGAATAAAAAATGTTCCATCTTAAGGAAACAGAAAATGTCTTAAAATATTAATTAAAACAACATAGTTGTAAAGGAAAAAGATGGCTGAGAAAAGGATTATAAGATCTAGCCTGTTTGCTCTGGAAGAAAAAAACATGAGCATCTCATGGTGATAGCTTAGGAAATGGGTTTAGCAGTCAACAGGCAAGAAAGAGGCAGGAAAGGAGAGGGGAAGAAAGTGGGAGAAAAACATGGGAAGGGATAACAATGTTTAAGAAGAAATATACCTACCACCTTACAAATGTAACTGTAACCGCTCTATATATCACTATCATAATTTAAAAAAGTAAAAGAAAATTAAAAAATGTCCATACAAAAAAAATTGAAAGGGAACTTAGAATCAAGCATGGAGAAGAACCAAAATGAGGTACCAGAGGAAGATTTCTTTTTAGTTTTATATTTTAAAATAATTATAGATTCAAAACTACTGAACTACTGCCAGAAATGTACAGGGAAGTTTCCTGATCGTCTGAATGAAGTTGTTCCATGATTTCTTCCAAGAAAGTTCTAGCTTGGGAAAAAGAGGCCAGACCAGTGACCAGGGAACTCATGGGTTTTCTGCTCTTTCACAAACCAGTGGCATAGTATGCTCAGATGAGTGGGAATGAGGGTTTCCTATCATCAAAATGTCATAAGATCACCCACTTAACAACTACTTGCAAAATACTGGGCTATGTGGTATGAGGTTTGTGTGTGTACTGTCCGTGCTTACATGAAATTGGCCAGCTAGGTTTTCTTGTCTCATTTTATTAATTTGGCCAATAGGATTCAGAAATATTACACAGCTGTCTAACATGCCAAGGTCAAAGTAGATGCACCTAAGTTATAAACATGCCTTAGCAATTGTCTCTACTTGTACCACATAATACTACATAGAAACCGTTCATGATTTTCCTATGAAGAAAATTGTCTTCCGCAGTACTCTGCAAGACAACCTCCTCAGCCCTTTGGCCCTTTCCAGTTGCTCTCAGATGAGGAAGTAGAATTTGGATGTCTGCAGTTGCAGACAGAAGCAGTTTCTTTTCTGGTGACATTTTGTATTCTTCAGTGTATTTACTTAATGTCAGTAACATTTTTCCTATAGTAATTTTATCCATTTACACAGTGTCATGGCTTTCAGTGCTCTTGTTGATTTGAATGTCATCATTTTCTTTTCTACCTGCTGTGGCACCCAAATGGCCTTTAATTTTCATTCTCCCTACTATTTTCTTCCTGTCTCAGTCACAGTGGGATCTTTTTCTTGAAGTTGTTCGTGGAGTTGAATCTGTCTCAGGGCTGTGTTGCATTTTTGTGTATTGAAGATTTTTGAGACCTAGTTGGTGAATTAGTCAGCTTTTTGTCACTAGAACAAAATGACCAAGGCAACTAATTTTCTAAGGAGAGATTTATTTAGCTCCTATTTTAAGAGATTTAAGGGCGTAGTCTTAGAAAAGACACTGCATAGAATTGTAAGTAGCAATGACAGGATGTTTACTGCTATTTTCAATAAATTGCCTGTACTGCAATGCTTTTTACTTTTTCTACTGATTGTCCATAGTCTTCAAAGATGTAAAACTCATTTTAGGTAGGTCATACTTGAAAAACAACAAAAGCAAAAATGGACTGGGAGTTTGGCTCAAAGGTGAATGTCTGCCTGGAAAATGTAAAGCCCTGAGTTGAATCTCTAGAAATAAATAAGTAAATCAATCAATCAATAAATAATAAGGAAAAGGTAAAAATTCAGGCCATACAAGGATTTTACAGGGTTTTTATTCCTCCATCTTAAATACTTTGGCCAGTTTTGTTTTTGTTTGTTTGTTTTTGTTTTTGTTTTTTTGCCAGTCCTGGGGCTTGAACGCGGGGGCTTTCTTCAAGGCCAGCACTCTACCACTTGAGCCACTCCCAGCTTTTCTATGTATGTGGTACCAAAGAATCAAACCCAGATCTTCGTGCATGCTAGGCACACACTCCACCACTAGGCCAGACTCCCAGCCCTAATTTTTTTTTGAATATTCAACTTGTTAGGTAGCTAGGATGTCTCTAAATTCAAGCAGTAGCACTAAACCAAATGAAGGGTTGATAATTATCCTCTGACTATTTCAATGGTCCGGGTAAATTTGAAATTTTCCATTCATCTTCACATGAATCATTTATATTTTAATACAAAGTTTAGGCCTTATCCAGATTCCTTCTATCATAAAATGCTCACAGGCTGTTTCCGGAGCAACTTACACCAACGAGAAAGAAGAAAAGCAGTGTAATGCCAAAGTAGTGTAATGCTAAGCAGTCTTAACATACCGTGTGGGACAAAAATATGTTATTTCCCAATGGAAATATTCACAATAGAGAAGTAAAGCAGATTACTGCCTGTATATGGTGTCATGCTGTTTTGCTTGATAAAATTATGTCTAACAAAGTATTAAAGGACCTGCTCAAGGTCCTTACTAAGGGAGGGATAGCAGAACACATTAAAACAGCAATAATGCTTATCTTTGAGCAGTGGCATTTCTTGTGATGTTTAATATTATGGCAAGTTCTCTATCCCTTCAACACTTCATATAATTCACACATATTTAGAAATCAACAAGACTCACAAAATTAAGGAACTCAGAATTTTCATGGTAATAAATGCTTCTTGAGCTCCTACAGAACATGGTCTGTTAGCTGTTCGTAATCATTTTGCTCTGCCAGCAATTCCCTTTTACTGAAAGATTTACTGCATTTTATAATGACTCATTTTTAAAAACATGGTCTTTTTTCTTTAAAAATTTGATTTTTATTGTTAATGAGAATGGCAACAGAAGAAAAAATATATTGCTAAATACTCTGATACTATATATTAACTCTAGTTTTGCAAAGCCTATTCTACCATATACTTTTACTTATTTTTGTGCCTGTATCCCTTGTGTTTCATTATTGTGTTGTGAATTGTGCATTTTATACAGTTGATGTCATTTTTTTTTCCTTTTCTGGTTGTACTAGGGTGTAAATGGGAGCCACATTCCAGACCTTTGTGCTTTAATCCTTTCTTAAATAAGATTTTGCTTTGTAGCTGGGCTGGCTTGGAGCCATGATCCTTAAGATCTTTGCCTCCTGCATCACTGGAATTATAGTTGTTATATGACAACTCCCAGCTTTTCATTGGCTTAGATAGGATCTTGTACTTTTTGTACTTTTTGCCTGGGTTAGCCTAGAACTGTGAGCTTTTCAATCTTTATCTCTGGATGAGCTAGAATTACATATGGGAGCCACCTACCTCTTTTGACTGTGTAAATAGCCCCAAGTCTAACCACATCCTCCCTGGTGATCAGTTCAAACACTTGCCATCCTTTCTTCCTTCATCCCAAGTTCATTCCAGGAAGGCTTCCTGTGGGCCTATCACTAAAGAAAGACATAGTTTGCAAGATTAGTTTTTTGCTTGTTTGTTGCTGTAGTCATACCCGGCTTGAACACTTCTCACCTCTTGGTTGTCCTTGCTGTTCCTATACCCTTTTTTAGTTTATTCTCAACAGAGGACCCAGTGATGTTTTCTTCTGGATACTTCAGTGTCTCCTTCCCTACCCCCAGGGTAAAAGCCAAAGCTTTAAAAATGACCTGCAGGGGACTTGGATGCTGGCTACTTCCATCCCATTTTATTCCTACTGCATTTGCTCACTCCTTCCAGCTACCCTACCTGTCCTGATAGGCCTTCTCTTCTTCAGCCTCAGGTCTTTCTTTGGCCTTGCTAGTCCTAGAATGTTCTTTTCTCCTTCTTTCCTCAGGACGTCATTCTGTCACTTTCTGCATCTTCTGTTCATTTTGTCAAGGGGCCTTTCTGGCTACTGTATATAGAGGTTCACCCCATTTGTGGCACCCCTATATTTCTTAAGATGTTTTATATTTTTTTTCTAACTGGAATAACCTATTACTTCCTTCATCTTTTCTCTCCCCCTCTGGTACAATGTAAGCATCATTAAAAGCAGGCATTTTGATTACTGTACCTGTGTAGAGCAGGGCTGATACAGTAGATAAGCAGCGAGCCAAGCTTTAGTGTATCCTTAAGCTGGTTAAGATTTCCCTTTAGAAAATGGAAAGACTTAGAAAAAATCATATTAAGTGAAGTAAGCCAGACTCAAAGGAACATAGGCCCAATAGTCTCCCTCATTTGTCATAATCGGTAGGAATCTTGGGCTCTCCTAGCAGAGATTCACAATAAAACAAAATCTAGATCCATAAGGCCATATAGTATGACACTAAATGTAAGGACCTCCAGGATATAGAAACAAAAGCCATATAATGAGTGATTGTTGTCCTTGATGTACTTTGTTATCTCTCATCTCTTTTACTGTCCCTTGGTTATCTCATATTGTTACAATGTTTTACCTTGTTATCTGATATATCTTATATATGCTTAATTGGTTGTTTGAAATAGGAGAGGGAAGGGGGAAATCAAGTTGTGATGAGGAGGAGGGGAGGGAAATGGGAAACAGGACATGAGAAAGGGTATCAATATTTGTGAAGTAATGCACCTTCTATCTAATGAATATGATGTAACCCTTCTACTATTTACAATAAAAATATATGAAAAAAAAGATTTCCCTTTAGAGAATGACACTTGAATTTCATTTTTTTTTGCCAGTCCTAGTCCTTGAAGTCAGGGCCTGAGCACTGTCCTTGAGCTTTCTTAAGGCTAGAGCTCTATCACTTGAGCCACAGCACCACTTCCAGCTTTTTTTCTTTGTATTTGGTACCAAGAAATTGAATCTGGGTCTTTGTGCATGCTAGGCAAGCACTCTACCACTAGACCAAACTCCCGGTACCGACACTTGAATTTCTATACAGAAAAGTGTGATTACTACATAAAAGTGTGTGACCATATCAAAAATAAAATAAAAAGTATCTTTTAATTTTAGCAGAGCAAACTATGTATTTTACGTTATAAAAAGCTGGCTCTAAGTTTTGACTAAGATCTTTAGCTTGAGAAATTTGTTTAGACACTTCAACTTTGCTGAGCTTTAGTTTATATTTCTGTGAAATGAGATTAATATTTATTTTAAAAAGCTGTTGTTAAAGTTTACCTCATGTCACTGTATCTGACTTTGACACTTGGTATATTGTCTATATGTGTATTTGTGCTTTTGAATGTGGAAAGGTAGGGTAAAACAAGATGAGTGGTAAGGGGTGAAGGGAAGGAAGTGAGAAAAACATGGGAAGGGGTAACAATGTTCAAGAAGTAATGTACCCACTACCTGATGAATGTAACTACAACCCCTCTCTATATCACCATCACAATAAAATAAAGTTTAAAAAAAGAATAAAACATTGCAAATTACTCTCAACATAGTAACAGCCCACCAATATCAGTTTTCTTTTTCCATCTTGACTCCACACTTTTGCAACTATGGAAGCGCTAGTAGTCAGACAATAGATTGAACTAATTTCACTTCTAATGTTTTAAATTTTTACTTGCACATGGGTTTTATTACAGTATGGGTAAAATCTATATTAATTCTTATTGAATATACTATATAAGCCATGCTGGACTTGAGCTCATGATCTTCCTATCTCAGCCTCCTGAATGCTGGGATTAACAATTTGTACCATGATACCTAACTCCAATAGGCATTTCTGATACTTTTTTCATTCTTAATAATGTGTTTGCTGCTTTTCAATCCTAAGAAGTTGAACTAATGTTTTGTAAGCCACAAATTCCCTTTCATTTTCCATCACTGAAGGCTAATTTTGGAGAACACAGAATTTGGGGTTGACTGCTTTTGTTTTATTCTTACTTCCACTACTTTAATGATATTTTTCATTTGCAAAGTATTATAGTACAAACTTGTAATCTTGATACTTGGAAGAGAAGACAGTAGGGCCACAAGTTCAAGGTCAGTGTCAGCTACACATACTTTGTCTCATAAAATAAGATGAAACAAACAAAATCAAAGATTATATTTCACTGTCATTAAGCTTCTGGAATTTCAGATGGAAAAGTACATTGTATTTCAAATTATTTTCCCCTGTATATACAAATATATTTTTCTGACTATATGTTTTTTCAATGTATTTTCTAATATATATATATATTGTTTCAGTATTATCTCTTTTAATTTTTATTTCCATCTGATGATATTTTTTCTAATTTTCTTTCTCTTTTTTGAGTTTCTTTAGCTTCTCAAGTATATATATATATATATATATAACTTTTACCACATATGAATTTTTTCAGAATATTTCTCTTAGTATTTTAATTTTTTCCCAAGTTGGTCACCCTTCTTTTCCCTAAGGTTCCAGTTACACATATGTTAGACCTCAAAATATTTCCCTCAGGTCCTTGCAATCTATTTATTTTTCCTTTCTTATCTTCTTTGTCAGCTTGCATGGTTCAACTTCACTGACATGTTCTTTTGCAAGTTTAGCCCCTTAAGAGTGAGGGGTTCATATTTTCCTTGTTCTTCATCAACAGAGTAGATGCTATTCTGAACATAGTGGAATATCTATGGTGGAAAGTTTTTACAATGCTCTGAAAAACTATTTTTTCAGTTTTATTATTTAGAGTCAGATTAGCCAGCCATAAAGTATAGATTCAGCCTCAGATCAGTTCTTAAGCCAGTTTACTATGTACATTCATGGTTCAGAAGTCAGGCAGAATTACTTTATTTAGTTTAGGGTTTGCTTTTCCTGCTTCACTTTTTTCTTCAGTGAATCTCTAGTCCCTCTCTGATTTCCTGAGGCTCCTTTCCCAGTGACTATAGCTAGAAATAAAGTATTTAACTATGTCAGTTTTACCTGCCAAAGTGATACAGATCTCAGGGTACTGCTGTGAAACAGAAACTAGTGGGTAGGCAGGAAGCTTTGCACTTTCCTGATTGCTTGCTTCAATGCTTGACTCCCTTCCAAAGCTCTTAGGCAGTGTTTTGTTTCTTGTTTAAGGTTTGGGGGAGGGAAGGGAAGTAGTTGAAATGTCATCTGGTTATGTAGTGGTTTTGAAGATAAAAACTCAGAGGCTCATTTCCCAATGTCAGGACCAGAACTCTTTCCTATATTTAAAAAATAAATAAATTATGGGGCCAGGAGTTCAGCCTAGTGGTAGAGTGCTTGCCCAGCATGCATAAAGACCCAGGTTCAACATATGTATGGTACCACATACATAGAAAAAAGCCAGAAATGGTGCTATGGCTCAAGTAGTAGAGCTCTAGCCCTGAGTTCAAGGCCCAAGACTGGCCATATATATATATATATATATATATATATATATATATATATATATATATAAAACCACTTCTACCCAGTGATAACATTTTACAAAAAAATATAAGATATCATATTCATGGTATTGAGATTGATACAATTTATTAGTTTTACTTGTACTCATTTGTGTGGAATGAGTGATGGGAGTCGATTGCTGTACAGTTTTTTTAAGTTTTGTTTTGTGCTAATGTAGTTTTGGTGCCAGTGCTAGTCCCAGAGCTTGACCTCAGAACATAGGTGTTGTCCCTGAGGTTTTATGCTTAAGGTCAACATATTCAAGGCTGGCACTCTACCACTTGATACACACGACCAGCTTTTTGGTGGTTAATTGGAAATAAGGGTCTTATGGACACTTCTGCTCAGAATGACTTCAAACTGTGATCCTCTTGAGTAGCTGGGATTACAGGCATGAGCTATTAGTTCCCAGCTTCTGTATAGTTTGATCAACTCCATAACCACCACCACAGGCATCCAGCTAACTTAAAAACTGAAATAATACCTTTCTAAAGGTCTAAAAGTCACTGGCTATTGATGGATGCTGTTGATTGTTGATCTTTCCAGTATTAGAATGTAATCCTGGCTCTTCTGTCTGCTAAGAAAATGCTCTATTGCACTTTTGCTTCTACTAATTAAATGAAGATATAATTTCATTTCCTGGAAGTGGTGGTGATAGCCCCATTTCAGCTCTATTGCTTGTATTTTTGGTAGATGTCTGTGAGATAGGGTCTCCCTAACTTTGTCTCAGTCACCTTCAAACTTAAAATCCTCCTCACTTTATCTTCTGAGTAGCTATTTTACAGGAGTTAGAACAATAGTATATTTATGTCCTGCCTTTAAGAAAATAATCTCTTTCTAGACTGTAGACCTCCTTGTATGTGAGGCTCACTAATTGTTTGGTATAGCCCCCTTACCAAAGAATCACCCAGAGCTTCCTTCTAGATCTTGTGCAGAGATGCTCCATTCATGCTTAAAAATATAAATACGTCATTCAAAAGAATTGAAAGGTAAGAATGTCTTAGATATTTCCTCTGCTTTTTTTAACGAAGCTTTTTTTTCAAAGCTTGCATCCTTATTAGGTTTACTTTCAAAGATGACTGTACATGAAAGTACTTCATAAATGTTTGATCTTTGGAAGGCAGTGCACTCTTTGATAAAAAAGTAATAAGGTGATCACTTCCTGGTAGAGGTGTAATCATCAAAGCTTGCAAGTACATACTGGCTTTCAACTATTGTATTTGTAACTGCCCTAACCATCACTCCTCCACTTGTTCGTTTCCAATCTTCCCCACTCCTCCACTTGCTTTTTTCCTCTTTTTCTCCTCCTCCTGTCCTTTCTCTTCTCTTTTTTTTTTTGCCAGTCCTGGGCTTGGGCTCAGGGCTTGAGCACTGTCCTTGGACTTTTTCAAGGCTAGAGCTCTACCACTTGAGCCTCAGCACCACTTCTGGCTTTTTTCAATGTATGTGGTACCGAGGAATCGAACCCGGGTCTTCGTGCATGCTAGGCAAGCACTCAACCACTAGGCCAAACTCCCGGCCCCCTCTTATCTGTTTTTTCTCTCTTCATCACTCTTTGTCTCTTTCCATGCCACACAATTATTATGAAAGACAGCTTTATGAACTTCTTTTTCTTAGTATCAACATTTAAAGCATTCAACTTTAATCTAATGGACCATGACAGAAAGTGATAAAATTATAGTAGCTGTAATGTGGGTTTTATTTAGAATTTAATATACTCTCTGAAAAAAATGCTAGAGATGATTCTTAAATTCTTTGGAGAGAAAAAAACAAAAATGTTTTGTTTTCATATAATCGGGGATATCCATTGGGAATTTTTATCTTTTTCTCTAGGAGTTGAAATTAATTTCTTTGCTTTTTGTTTGGCTTTCTGAGTTAGATAATTTGAAAAGGCATACATGCAAGGACTTGGTAGCATCTTACCAATGTGCTTGGGGAAGCATTGTTATAGCAGGCATGATGAGGATGGAAACAGATAAATGGCTTCTAGTTAGTATTGGAATTATCAATCTTTTTTTAACTGTATTTTTTGTCTTTTCATTTTGGTACTGAGGATCAAACCCAGGACATTGCACTTGCTAGGCAAGCACTTTGTCACTGAGCTGTATCCCAATCCTGGAATTATCAACCTTTTACCCTCCAAGTCCCACAGGATGCTGAGTAGATAAGCCAATCAAAGACGTTAAAATATGTGGTCCTTTTGGAAAGGATAGAATAACACTTGTCATTTCATTTTAGCTGATTTGTTCATTTATTCATCTGCTCACCCATTCTGCATTCATTGAATGCATACTATGTTCCATGCATGGAAGTAGGAGCATCCTCTGATATAGTACTTTCTTACAATGAATTCACATGATTGAATTTATTGTGCTTGCCCCCTGTAGACCATTCAAACTTTAAAGGTCTTCATCCTTCACACAGAGCTAAGTTTTCTTCAATCCACTCATCAGTTCTCTCATACACATCCATTCCTTAAATCCTCAGAATTTGAGACATATCCTGGTTAGTAAATAAAAATGAGAAGCTGATTATAGGAATAGCCTTCCTGGGAAAGAAAAATGTCATCTTTTTCTTGGGATATATAAGGGAGAAATGATCAGCTTCTATGCTAGACTCTTAACTATTTAAAATAAGAAAGGAGACTGTGGCCTGCACGAGGAAGCTATGATAAAGATGATG
The DNA here is from genome assembly GCF_031878675.1 of Megascapheus bottae. Taxonomy (NCBI): domain Eukaryota; kingdom Metazoa; phylum Chordata; class Mammalia; order Rodentia; family Geomyidae; genus Megascapheus; species Megascapheus bottae. The sequence goes on along the minus strand of NC_143520.1, from coordinate 13,491,164 downwards.
GAGTTCCAAAAGGAAATTGGACACGGTGTGACAGGAATTGTGGGACTAAAGATGAGAGGGCTGGAAAGGAATTCAGCTGGAAAGAATTGAAAGACACCACTGGTAGCATTGATTTTGACATTTATACTAACTCACTTTTGCTCTTATACCTATTTTGTTCTATCACCTTACATTTGGACACTCATTTTATCTTATGATATGGAGGTAAATAGCCAGAAAGTAGGAACTTAGCCAAGAAAAGAAATTCTAGAGCTTGCTGTTGTCACTGCCCATGAAATGCAATGTAGTTCACCAGTGTAGGTATGGCTGCAGTGCCATGATTGTTGACCATAACAAAGACCCAGAGTCATTAGGAAGAGAAGAAGGGACATAGATAAGCTGTCTTAGAACATTTTACATAGAAATATGGTGAATGCAAAGTTTCTAAATGTTTTACAACTTTGCAATAGTAGCACATTATCTCTTACCAGCTTTGCCTGAGAGATCTGAGATCAAAAGGACTATATTACTTTTGGTGTATATTTTTTCTAGTTGGATAAATTTCTTCACTTTTGTATGAAACAGACCCAGAAGGACCTTGTGAAGTGCTGTGTATGCCACCCTCATCAGCCCCATTATTAATAAATAACCCTTGCCTACTCCTCTTTCTTCTCTTCTACTTCTTTTTTTCATAAATTTTTTATTGTAATTAATAGAAGGGTTACATTATATTTGCCAGATAGAAGGTACATTAATTCACGTACATTGATATCCTTTCACATGTCTTGTTTTCCCCTTCCCTGTCCAATTTCAAATAACCAAATACAAATATATCCAATATATCAGATAACAAAGTGAGATACTGTAACAATATGATATAATCAAGGGATAGCAAAAGGAATGAGAGATAACATAGTATGTTAAGGACAACAATCACTCATTATATGGCTTTTGTTTCTATATCCTAGTGGTCCTTTCATTTAGCATCATACTATATGGCCTTATGTATCTAGGTTTTGCTCTATTGCGAATCTCTGCTAGGAGAGCCCAAGGTTTCTACTGATTATGACAAATGAGGGAAACCATTGAGCCTATGTTCCTTTGAGTCTGGCTTACTTCACTTAATAGGATTTTTTTCTAAGTCTTTCTATTTCCTTACAAATGGGGCGATGCTGTTCCTTCTGACAGCAGCATAGAATTCCATTGTGTATGAATGCCACATCTTGTTGATCCACTCATCAACTGAGTGACATCTAGGTTGGTTCCATATCTTTGCTATGGTGAATAATGCTGCAATGAACATTGTTGTGCTAGTGGATTTAGTCCAGAAGCAAGGTCAGACTAAATCTTCTCTTCTACTTCTATTTAAAAAAGCCTCATCTAAGGTTTATTCATGATCTGTTTTAGGCGTTTATAAGTTTTTGTCCTTGGCCAATATTGAGTTAACTTGGGTAATTTTTTGTTTGATATTGCATTTCTTCGAATTGTTGGGATATACTTTATGTCACTACTGAAAATGAACATTTACTGAAGCTATTCTTGAGCAGTTAGTGTAAAACTTCCTGAAGGCAGAATGCATTTGTCTTTTCACAGTTCCATGAAATATATCACCATTCCTAGAGGCCCCTCACACTTCATTAGCTCATGTGACCTCATTCACATGTATAGCACTGGAACTGAAGGTTAGCCTCATTCTGGACAAAGCATCTATTTAGGACAAAACCAATTCTGTTGATGTTCAGAAACATATTAAATGGCACAATGTCCATTTCACTACTGCTCAGTGAAAAAGAAGCAAGCAACAGAAAAAATTTAAAAGCCATAAGACATTAAGGGTAAGCACAACACAGTTCAGTTGTAGAGACAAAATGGCCAAGCTTATAACTAGGGATGATGCAGGACACTTCCACTATAAGTGTAATCAAAACCGTAAGGGAAATTTATTGACTGAAAATATAAGATGATATTCAATACATTGTTAACATGGTTATAAATTATATCATTTAAAATGACACACATACTTTCATCAGATAGACTTTTTATCTGTTGAAACACATTAGAACTTCAGGACCAGGGAGGTGTCCATTTGAATTTGACAATGAGTTATATAAAATCCTTCCGAGAGTTTATTGAGATAATTGGATAATGCATAACTGAAGACATTAGCTAATATTAATTAACAAAAGTCATAGAATAACTTTTGATTTTCTTTTTTTTTAATTTTTAGATTTGTAGCCAAACCATGTGCCATTGCCCTCAACATCCAGTCCAATGGACCACAGATTGCTCAGCCAAATGCCATTCTGGAAAAGGTCTTCACAGCCATTACGAAGGTAAGAGTGTCCTTTTCTGGGTGCTTATGGCCCTGTCTTTCCACTCAGTCTGGTGCTATCACATCTCTTTCTTTTCTCTTGAGCCACACCATGATATATTTTTAGACTGAATTGATATGAGAAGCTTTGTGAAAGTGGTCTTGATTAGATATGAATTATTCCAATCTAATGCCATGGAAATGAAGGAATACAGAGAAGAGCTGGGTGAATCTTCAAGTAAGTGAGTGGACAGAGCAGAAGAATATGAAATTGAGTATGTGTAAAAAGTCATACTGGTTGCTTACAGTATCATCCATGCATCCCAAGAGTTATGATAAGTAGACAAAAGTGAGCAATAACAATAGACTATGTTTGCAAAGAAAGAGTCACCCTATGAAGGAGTAGAATACCAGGTTAGCTCTTAGAAGTGAAGAGATAAATGAGACAAATAATCTAGTGATAGCCAATGTCCAAACCGTGAGATAGAGGAGGCACTGGGAAGGAGGGAGGAAGAAAGCCCAAGTTGATAACTCTCGAACTCAGAAATCTTTAAAGCTGCAGGAAAGGAAAGCAAACCACAGTACCTATGTGTTTCAGTTTCTCTCTCTCTTTCCTCCCTCCTTCACTTCTTTCTTTGATCCTTCCTTCCTTCTTTCCTTCATTCTTCCCTCCCTCTTTTCCCTTTCCTTCCCTCCCTCCCTTCCCAACTCCCCCTTCTTCCCTTTCCCCTTCCTCTTTCGCTCTATTCTTTCTTTCTCTTCTTTCTTCCTTTCTCTCCCTCTTTCTTTCTTTCTCCTTTTCTTCTCCCTTTTCTCTTCCAATCTTTCTTATCCCTCTTCCTGTCTTTTTTCTCCTTTTCTTTCTTTCTGCCTTTTCTTTCTTTCTTTCTGCCTTTTCTTTCTTTCTTTCTTTCTTTCTTTCTTTCTTTCTTTCTTTCTTTCGTCTGTCTTTCTTTCGTCTGTCTTTCTCTTTCTTTCTTCTTTCTTTCTTTTTTCTATCTGCCTGTCTTTCTCTTTCTCTCTCTCCCTCCCTCTCTTCTCCTTCCTTCCTTCCTTCCTTCCTTCCTTCCTTCCTTCCTTCCTTCCTTCCTTCCTGCCTCCTTCCTTCCTTCTTTCCTTCCTTTCTCTTGATACTAAAGCTTGAACTCAGTATTAACTTCCTCAACTTGCTTCCTCACAGCTGGTACTCTATCACTTGAGCCATGCCTCAAGTGATGGTGGTGGAGTCTCATAGACTTTTACTCCCTGAGCTGATCTTTCATTCAGATCTCGGCATTCTGAGTGGCTTAGGTTATAGATGTATCCATTGGCACTGTTCGTTGCTGTTCTCCCCAACCCCAAGAGGCACTGACATTTCAGCTCAGTGCTTCATAGTCACTTACCCTGCTTGACTGGATGGCATCTTGCCACTTGGTCACATTATATCTATCCCTACTCTCTCACTGTTGCAGATACTGTATGTATGTAGCCTATTTTACTATTGCCTGAGCATGAAAGAAAAAAGAGGGTAACTATAACATTCTATATATTCTGATATTAACCATTTCATTTTTCTCTTCAGTTTTCTGGATGAATTTCTCAGGCTTCTCAGCTGTGGTTTGACAGTGTTAAAATATTCCTGTTCATTTTTGGGTATTTGTGAGATTAGCTTTTGTCCTATTTGTCTCATTGTCTCACAACTATTAATTCAGATACCTAGACACTTGTTTATTTTATGGTTCTTATTCCTGCCAAAATGCTCTAGGATTTTGCTATCCTTTAAGAAAAATGTTGTTTTTCCTGGAAAAGCATAAGAAAGTATGAGGTTAAAATGTTTTTATATCTTTGCAATGAAAAAATGAAGAATGAATGAAATTTTAGGAGAAATTCTTTTAGTAATTTTGGGGGTAGAATTTAGATTGCTGAATTCCAACTTGGAACACATATGATATTTAAAGAAAAACTACTCATCAAAATTCATATTTGTCATTTAGTGTATTAATTCACTTTAATATAGTAATACTTTCTGCCTTTAAAACAGATGCATAGGGAATTATTCGATTCTTTTTTATTTTCCCCTCTCAAGTGCTAAGGATCAAATCCAGGGCCTACAAATGCTTGGCAAATGCTCTACCCCTGGTATACAATGCCCGGCTTGCCAAGGTGTATTTTAATGGTTCTGTTAACCTGATTATGGCAACTCTCAGAACAACCTCAGGCTAGGGACCACCTTGTACTTTCATGTCCCCTTCTCTTCAGCCACTGGCTGATATACTGTGCTCTGGACTGGTCATGGGTGTGGCAGAAAAATTCAGGTAAGTCCCCTCCTTTGTCTACTGGATCACTGGCCCAACCCAAGGTAGACAGATGACCTCCAAGGGCTCTGCAGCCTCTGTGCCCAGACTGCGGTACGCAAGAGGCTCACCCTTTGTGAGGAACCCACTAAACACAGTGAGGTGGCAGCCTGCCCCATCCAGAGAAATTTCAAAGAAGAATAAGCCTAGACCCAAGCAGTCCTCTTCTTGTAAATTAAGGGGGACACAAAGGAAGGTAGGTAGGTGCTGGAAACCAGGGCATTGGTGAGGCAGAGCCTATCTGGGTGGGTAGCAAGACTGTATCTAAACCAGGACTTGAGTTCCAGACATGCTCCATTGCCCCATTGGATTTCACTTGCAAAACACAGATTGCAGGCTGGGAGTTTGGCCTAGTGGTAGAGTGCTTGCCTAGCATGCACGAAGATCCAGGTTGGATTCCTTGGTACCACATACTTAGAAAAAGCCAGAAGTGGTGCTGAGGTTCAAGTGGTAGAGTTGTAGCCTTGAGAAAAATTCAAGGACAGTGCTCAGGCCCTGAGCTCAAGCCCAGGACTTGCAAAAAAAAAGAAAAAAGAAAAAAAAAACAGAAAAACACAGATTGCATTATAAATCATGTAGAATTTCATGATGGCATGAATGAAACTTTAATCCCTAACTTTGACACTTCTGAATTGTGGAGCCTTCCCTATGTCATTGCACCAGTCACCTTCCTGTCACCTATGACAGTGGCTGATATGCTAAAGCTTACTGCTTTTTTGGTGATTAATTGAAAATTAGAGTCTCACAGACTTTATTGTTCAGGCTGCCTTCAAACTATGATACTCAGATACTGAGTAGCTAGGATTGCAAGCATGAGCCACCCACACCAGGTCTGTGCTTGTAAAACTGAAGTACTATTTTTCACACCTCCTAGCCTTTGGCACGTTTCTTAGCCTTCATAGACTGATAAATCTCATTTGCAATCATCTTTGAATAACTTTCTCACAGCTTTGCTGAGGGTTATGCAAATCTTTCAGCAAATGGCATGGTGCCAGTTTGGGAAGCATTATATTTCTATAGATTCTGATTCCATATTTGGGATGATACCAAAGAATTCAAAATTATGATTTATCAGACTGTACCAAATAAACAGACTTATTATTTCTATTACATGAATATTTGTTGATTGCCCATTTACTGTTTATATTCTGAGTTATCTGGATCTATCTCTATCATCTATCTAATTTTGAGGATTCTTTTGACTAGCATATATCTATGAAACCAACTACTTTACTTTTCTAATCAAAGAAGTTCTAAAGCTGTGAGATTCAGAATATATGGTATCTATAAAACCAGTTTTCATGGCCCAAGGAAATTATAATTCATGTTTGGTTCAATAGATTATACTTAAAAATTATAACCAGATTCTCTGCAATTTGCTCTTCCCTCATTCTCTTCTTTTTTTGAGGAGCCTATTAAATCATTGTTGTTAGCGAACTAAAATATTACTGTAAAGGTCTCTGAGTTTTTAATACATTTAAACTCTAGAACTAAAAGAGAAAGAAATGGGAGAACTGGTGAGAGAACAGAATATTAACCAATGTCAACATTATGTTCTATAAGGTAGAGATGATATACCTAACTTAATTAAAGAGGAAGGGGGAAAAATTGGGAAATTCACTTGAGTAGAATCTCCACCGTTTAGGAGGGATTTTATCACTTATGGCTAGGAAATCAAACAGAAGTGTATTTAACAGTGGAAGAGCAAGAAAAATAATGTTATTTACAAGTACAAAGTTGCAGAGGAGAAGAAAGGAAGAGGAAATAATGTTATTTTAAGATATTGCCTATATGAGATTGAATTGGCAAGTGGATAAGAAAAGATAAAGAATCCTAAAAATCAGAAGGAAAGCCAAAACGCTTACTTTTTAAACATTACATATTCAGGAGGTATTAATTGAATTCCACTATAGTCTAAGTGCTGGTAAAAAAAAAAGGATCTTTGAAAATTTGTTTATGGAGCTTACATTTCAGTAATATTCTATTACCTATCATATGCCTGGGAAGTTAAAGCAATTGCTTGGTAAGTTACCTCATAAAATTTTGGTACAAAATTAGGAACTAGGCTAGGCACTGGTGGCTTATACCCGTAATCCTAGCCACTCAAGAGGCTGAGACTTAAGCATTGCAGTTCAAAGCCAGCCCGGGCACGAAAGTCTGTGAGACTCTTATCTATTTCCAATTAACAACCAGAAAACCAGAAGTAACGCTGTGTCTTAAAGGGGTAGAGTGCTAGCCTTGATCTGAAGAGCTCAGCACCTGGGCCGAGAGTTCAAGCCCCATGATTGACTGACTAAATAAATAAATAAAAAGTGCAAACAATGTATTTCTTATATATACATAGAAACAGCAAGCAGTTTACAGATTTTAAGAAAGTATTTTTTTTACAGTGGGAACCATAAGGAATAATATCCCTTGTAGTAAATATAATGACTATGTTCACGAACTATATAAAGAAAAATGTAAACACACTTGAATGACAGAAGACAAATTAAATGAAAATGTTAGTTCATCCTATATCAATTTAAGAAATTGATATGATCTTAGTTTTCAAAGCACCCAAGCTTGTTTGGTTGACAATTTTCTATTTTGAATGTAGATTAGTTGATTTTAAAGTTTACATAAAAACTAAACACTTCCCTTGGGTACAATGGTTCCCACCTGTAATCCTAGATACTCAAAGTCTGACATTTGTAGGATCAATACCAGCCCAATTTCAATAGGCTCTGTCTTAAAAGTAACCAGCAAAACACCAGGGCTAAAGCTATGACTCAAGTGGCAAAATGCCCAAATGCCAAGCAAGAGACCTGGAGTTCAAACCCCAGTACTTCTCCCACCCTCAAAAAGAAGGATAAACACTTCTAAGTAAACAAATGACATAGTGCACATTGCTGTCATACGACTTAATTGGCCTTATTATTGGGGAAAGATGAAAGATAACCATATGGGAGAAAATTGGAGTCATGCTTCAAGAGGCTACCAGCATATATTCCAAAGACACTCGAGATGGACGTGCCAAGTATCAGTGCCTCATGCCATTAACCCTGGCTACTTCAGAGGCTACTATCTAAGAAACACAGTTCAAATTCAGCCTGGCCAGACATGACTGGGGTGGTGGTGTGCCCGCCATAAGCAAAAAAAGCCAAGTAAGAATAAAAGGCTCTGGATTCAAGTTCTCGAATTGGAGGGGGAGGAGATTTGATTGTATTGAAACCTGAACTATGGTAAGGGAAAATCTAGGAGAATTTTCAGCATTTAGAGTACAGAGGGTTTTACTAATTACAAATCAACATTTGCAAACTATTTCAGGAAAGATAGACAAATTCAATTATATTCATATATATTTTATGGTACTAGGATTTGAACTCAGGGCCTTTGTAGGCAGCAATTATTCTAACACTTTGGTCATGCCACAATCTTTTTGCTACAATTATTTTTCTGGCTTTGAATCATGATTCTCAGATCTCAGCCCCCTGAGTAGCTAGGATTTCAGGCCTAAGCCACTGGTACCCAGCAACAATCCTTATTTTTTATTTTTTTATTTTTTTCATGTATTTTTTATTATAATTAATTGTAATTACATTCACCAGATGGAAGGTGCATTACTTCACATACCAATCCTTATTTTTTATAGATGAAAAGACTAAGGGCCAGAGAGATCAGAGTAATGAGGAATTGAACTGCCACTTGTCTCAGAGCCATCTGTCTCCCTATCAAGTTTCCTTCTGCAAGTAATGTGTAGTGTAGTGTCAGTAAAAAGGTGGATGAATGAGATGGTCAAAAGAGAGGGTAATAAAGGAGATATACACACATATATATATATATAAATAAACTCAAACAGGGTATCATACATGTGAAGATATTACATACACATAGGAAAAAATCATGAAGCCCATCAAAAACATACAAAAAGAAAAAAAAGGGGAGATGACCAAGAAAAGGAAGAGGAGGCAAGAGGAGGATGAGAAAGCATTTTTGGTACTAGAAATGGTACATTCAGCTTAAGTGAGGCATTAAGGATCTTTCCATGGTTTCTGTCTGTCCTACATTATTTTAGTAGATAACAAGTTGGTACCACAATTGTGTTCCTAGAATATGTGATTTTTTTTTTTTTACTTGAGGCCAAGATGGCAGATTTTCCTTTACCACATTTCCTTCCTTGGAAATTTAGCTCATGGCCCTGCCTCAGCCAGTAGACTGCGCCATCAAGTCGTGGTTGTCTCTGAGGTAAGACCTCACTGATGAGGAGAAGTGCAGGCATCCGAGCCACACTCAGACATTTCTGATGCAAATTTATGTCCATGCTGCCAATGACACTAGATCTCAGCAGTAGATGTCCCCAGAAGAAAAAAAAAAACCAGCAACACACAAAGGCAGATCTATTGGGGAAAAATAAAACGGGATTGAGATATGATTGTTCTGGTATCTTGTCTCAGCATCCAGATGAGAAAAGGTTGGAAGGCCTTTCCAAGCAACTGGACTGGGATGTTCGAAGCATTCAGCGCTGGTTTCGACAGAGACGCAACCAGGAGAAGCCCAGCATTCTGACAAAGTTCTGTGAGAGCATGTAAGTTTTGCTCCTTTTTTCCATCCTTCTTTTTTTAATACCTGCCTCAGTATCCATTTATTCTTGAGGTAAATGATAACAGATCCACATAACTTCCTATTTCCCACATGCTATTTGGTGGGGAACTGGTTCTGGGGAAAACTAGAGGATTATAAGAATTGGGGATTTCTTGTTGGAATACAGTGGAAACACACTTCTTAATGGAACTCTGACCAAATAGATTCCAGAAGACTATCATGATATTTTCAACCAGTCATGTTGGAAGTACAGCATTAAAAGTCATTCATTTTATAGATTCCAGTTGCTGAAATTTTCATAGAATTTTTCAAGACTTTTTTCTTATGAAGAAAAAACACTTACAGTTCCATAAGTAAGGTAATGAGTGTATTTCATTTTTTTTTTTTTTGCCATTTCTGGGGCTTTAACTAAGGGCCTGAGCACTGTTCTTGGGTTTTCTCAAGGCTAGGGCTCTACCACTTGAGCCACAGCACCACTTCCAGCTTTTTCTGTGTATGTGGTACCGAGGAATTGAATCCAGGGTTTAAAGCATGCTAGGCAAGCACTCTACCACTAGGCCATGTTCCCAGCCCTGAGTGTATTTCTTTTAGAACAGTGTTACCCTCTCCTGCATTTTCCACAGCTCCCTTCCCACAAATCTTCTCTCGCACCAAGACCTTTTTTGTTTTTTCCACTGACAGAAAATAAGATCTTAGGGTAAATGATCAGATGGTCATAACCAGATCCTACATTCTTGGAATTTGGGAAATCTTAAATTTGCATTCTGTTCCTGGGTGTGAAGAAATGAGGCTTTGCCTGAAGTAAGGGTTACAATGAAGGTCTATTCTGTTTCCAGTGTGAGTTCAGTAGCATATAGTATATTTCATAAAGCTGTCAAATCTAATGAAAGCCCCACAGAGAAATCTTCTAACTCAGTAATGTCTTCAGATCGAGCCACTCGATGCACCCAGAGACATCAGACAAGGAAATGTGAAAGCATGGAGCGCAGCTCTAGTAAAGGGAAGAGAGACCTGAAAATCTAGGTCCATTTGTTCTGCATCTTTTGGAGCATGACTGCTCCTTTGTCAACCATTTTTTCTTTTATGAGCTTTGTTCATATATCAGATTATTTAAACAGTGGTACTCTCAGTGTAGCAGGCTGTTTGGGGTTAGCTTTCTTTCAGTTAGGCCAAAAAAATGTATTCCTCCAATTATAATCTAACTTTAGAGGAAATTTTAATGATGTAGGAGAATGAATGGGAAGCAGAATAATATCCCCAATTTCCATGATTGGATAACTCTGGAGAGAATAAATGGGCTCTCAGGAGGACAGAATATTTATAAAATCTACAGAAACACCTAAATGATACAATCTACAAAGCCATCCTATAATTAAACTCGGGGGCTGTTTATGGGAGGATTGGGGCACCTAGGCTTCTGATAAATAGCTGTATTTCCCCTGACCTGACCTTTCCACATATATAGAGGACTGGACTCCATCATGAAGTCATGGTTCAGGTAGGAGTGAAACTGCTCTTTGGCATGCACACATATTTTTTTTTCCAAATACCAATATGCGTTGGCATCTGCTATCTAGGGATCTTTGTGGAATGTAAATTGTGATTTACTTGGTCTGAGAGGGTAAGTGGGGTTCCGCATTTGTAACAAGTTTATAGATGATACTGATGATGCTAGTTCCTGAACATGATGAATAGCAAGGACCAAATGATAAATGTCGACATCTTTTCCTTAGATTTCCCTGAGCGTTCTATATGTACCCCCAGTGAATAAAATAGTCACACTGCAGTCTTAAATAAGATACTCACAATACGGTCAATTAAAAATATTGCTAAATGACCACTAGAAGCATGGCAATTTGAAGGAAATGAGATGGGTCAGTACATAAAGTATGCATTATGACTTCCTCCACAAGAGGCCTATTTATACCAATGTTAGGAGTGTATTGTCCTAATAGCAAGTGGGTACATAGGTATTAAACAATGATGAAATACATTTTATGAAATAATTAGTGTGGACCAATAGTAACTAAAGATTAAAAAAAAAAACTTCTGTGGGTTGGGCTTGCTTGCCAACTCCTATGGCCTGTTTCAGTTCTGCTGCACAAGACAGTATTGATGAGCTCTTGCTTGATGCTCTCTTCTTCCTTGGCTTCTGGTTAGCAGTTGAGTCTTTCATCTTACCAAGGACTTCTGTTTTCATCATTTATTCTGTATTTCTCCTGAAGTCTTTTATGTACTACTTCCCTAGACTTACTCTTTAGTCTCTTACTTTCGACTTCTCATTCTTTATGCAGAAACTGTTTTCTCTCATCATCTCCATCCAATGCTGATGTTCCTTCTAAGGTATAGTTTTACTCTCGGCAACTCCAAGTTACTTCCACTCCTCTTTTCTTACTGGTCATGTGCAGAAACTCCAGCAATCAGCCACCGAGTTCCATGAATTCTTTGTAAATATACAGCTAGAGATGTTAGCAGATGGCTGCTATTCAGAAACATTAACATTAAATTATAAAGCAGGGAATACACAAATTAGACTTAAGGATACAAGACCAAAGCATAAGAAATCTGTAGTTTGTCTGCTATGTGAGTCATTTTTACAAATATAGACTCCCTTTGCAGGCATTGTCTTTCATCTTTCATCAATGTAGAATATTACCAGTATTCGTGCCAAAAATGTGTATATGCATTTGCTAACATCTCTAGATTTGGCACCTCTATTTAATGCAGATGGATGGAGTAGAAGTTGTTCAGCAAGTGATGTGCAGAAACATCAATGTGATCTTTTTTCCCTCTTACTGGATGTCAGTCCTTCACAGCTGTGTCAGTTTTGATGACTATTTTTTCCAGCAGAATTTATACTTATTGGCAACTGAAATGGGAAGTTTGAAGAGTGAGAGAGACATCACGTGAAATGTTTCAGGAGAATTTGATTCAGAATGGAAGTCAGTGCTGGTTGGGTCAACCTGAAGCTGTACCATCCTTCTTCCACAATAAGTACTATCTGCCGTAAGAAGAATCAGGATGAAACCGAAATAAACAGATCTATGGTAGCAAGATAAATGACTCCCTTGACACCTGTACTCATTTATTTTGAGGATGATGCATCATGTTTATAACAAATGCCAGGGGGTAATTATTCTATATGGCTTTCATTGAGCCATTTCCAATTGATTGTGAGAAAGAATCACCCATGTGGGGAAGATTATTCATGTATCACAGATTAGTACCAATTTATTTGAACTAGAATTTATATGTTAATGAACTTATGAAGCCTTATATTAAATAAGATAAAATACTCCAATTTCCTTGCTTTGGAAATTCCATTTCAGAGTTGCTACGGATTAAAACTACCCTTTTTAGGATACTTCTCACCAATACTGGAGGCTTTTGAAACTGTGACCTTCCTTCTGCAATGCAAACTTAGGATTTTTTAAATTTGTGATTCTATTAGATCCAGGATAGCTCACTAGTGATAAATGAGTGTCTGAACCAATAGGTTCATTTCACCAGCTGACTATCTTTGAATTAAGTGAATGGTTTTGCTTTGATAACCAGTGCTATTTTTTGACTCTAGTAAGGGAGAAAAGCCTAATAATGGGTAGAAGAACAGTAGTGGATTGTACTGGAAATGAGTAGCCATATGTCTCAAGTCCCTATATTTCAGAGTAAAATTACGTAAGGAATACCTTCACCAAGTTTTCATGCTTATGTCTCCTTGTTTGACAAAAACCAAAAAAAAATATTTGTGAATTGTTTCCTTTCAGGATAAACAAAGTTTTGTCAGAAAGAAAACTCAGCTGTGATGTTCTCAATCAGACCAGGAGATGAATATTATGTACACAATTTACTAATAAAATGTCCCTGAAGATAGGTATAGTTGTGATGTGGGGAGTAAGAAAGTATCACCTTCTAGAACCATGTAACATCTTCCTTTATTACAAGAATGATATATGTAATATCTGCATTTTTTAGATGCAGATGTTGTTGGGAGGGAATATAAAATAAGGGGAAGGCTGTATCTTTGTTCTTAAAAAGCACAGGACTAATCTGTGTGGTGTGTATGATCATGGTGACAGTGATTGATTTTTCTATTTACACAGACGAGTCCCTGAACAGTTGGACACCTGCTTCCATTGAGATTATATAGTTAAAACACTCGGCATTGTTCAATGAATGTCTTAGAGTTTAAGACTGCTATTTTAAATGCTTTAAAAGTCAGTAGGCTATTTTTAACTTTCAGGCAGAGGGCAGCACACTTTCCTATAAAAAAAAAAATCTTGCAAGTGGGGCTGGGAGTTTGGCCTATTGGTGGAGTACTTGCTTAACATGCATGAAGACCCAGGTTTTGATTCCTCAGTACCACATGCATAGAAAAAGCTGGAGGCTCAAGTGGTAGAGCTCTAGCCTTGAGAAAGTCCAAGGACAGTGCTCAGACCCTGAGCTCAAACCCAGAACTAGCAAAAAACAATATTGGGAGTAACATTTTTAGATCATGATATAATTTGCTTCAATTATAACTCTTTCATTACAGTTCAGAAGTGGTTGGAGATGATGCAAATGTGTGTAGCTAGGTTCCAAGAACACTTTTTTTTTTTGCAGTCCTGGGTTTGAGCTCAGCTTTTTTTATGGATATTGTAATTTGAATATGTCATTTTCAAATGATGGAGTATTTATTCTTTGAAAAAGTTCAATCAATAAAAGATGCAGAAACTCTTCTTAAATAGTGGGCGGTTAAAAAGCTTGTGAGCCATACGTACCTGAACCCTGCCTTAGAATTGCAATACTATCAGTTATTTCTTCACAGTTCTAAGAAACAGAATGTGGTGGCTTTGTGCCAGCACAGTTAGCCACTTTACAGAAATTTTCTGTGCATTAGAGACACTAGAACAAATCTGAACTTGAAAGCCAGTCCAGTATTCCTATACATAGATTCTTGAGGGTGGGCAGTTTCTCTATTCCAACTTCGTCCCCTCTGAATTTGTCATTTATCCCCCATGAGGCATCAATTCCAAACAAAAATTCTAAAGACTGATGAGCTGGACTGTGAAGCCTCTCTATTCATTGGCCTTGCTTCTTCTTCTATTCCAGACCTACCATCTGTGGCAAGTGAACTCTGTTTTTTTTCCATTTAGAGCAAGCCCCTCACATTCCTGATGCCATATGGCTAAGCCTCTCACTCCAGTGTAATAACTAATTAAAGAAAATGGTTTTTGCTAAAAATATCAGGCAGGTCATACTTGGTTGAGCTGCCTGCATGCTATGTACTTCTTTGTTCTGCTTCAATCTGAATGGTCAGTTATTTTTTTTGTTAGATCCTAAAGGCTTTTTTACAACAAAGAGTTGGGTGGTAGTAATGAAGAGTAGCTGAATTTCTTAAGGACTAATATTCATAATTAACATTTGATTGTCATTTTCTGAACTGATGATATTATTTCTGTTTTTTAAACTTATTTTAAAAAGCTAGGAGTTTGTGATTTTTGAGTGGTCATGCAAACCACTGTAGTTGATTAGGCTAGTAAAGAGTGTGTTAAAGTATGTGTAATATTCATAAAATTTTGGAGAAAATTACTCCAAAGCCTACTGTCTGGAAATAAATGCTTGTTTATAATTTAATATGGTCATATTTCATAATAGATGTCCACACAAATACATGCAGGATTGTGTATCTATAGTATTTTCCTGAGTTATTGTTCTAGATTCTCCTTCATATAAAGTGGCTATGTTTCGTCTTCATATAAAGTGGTTGTGTTTCATCTTCAGCATCTATAAAGCATCTACTCCTGAGTAACACTATGCTAGCTGTGTTCAGTGTGACATTTCCATCCTCAAACACTACCACAGCATGCAAACTTGCTTAACAAAACAAAAATGGGGCTTGTAAGAAGAGAACTCTTTAAGGCTAAATGTTTTGGAAACTTTATCAATGACACACTGAAAAGAAATAGGAAAGCCGAGATGTATCATATTCATAAATTGACACATTATATTGAAACTCTTTTGCAAAATGACTTAGTCATAAGGGGTATCAATGTTCAAGAAGTAATGTACCCACTACCTGACAAATGTAATTGTAACCCCTTTACATATCACCCCTACAATAAAATACAATTATTAAAATTTTAAAAATTAAAAAGTTTCCCAGTTTTACACATGTTAACTGGAAAAGAAATACATAAATGCTATTATGAATATGGTACTTTCCCTTTAAAAAGGCCTGAGATTCAAAGTTTAAGGTTAAACTATTGTCTGCCTGGATTGCCATAACAAAATGTTTATAATATTATGGTGCTAAACAATAGAATTTATTTCCTCATGATTCTAGAGCCTGGAAGTCTGAGATCAAGATGTCTATGGGGTTTATTTCTCCAAAGGCCTCCTTCCTTGTGTATCATCCCTAATGTTCCTTCCTGTTCTTTTTTTTGGGGGGGGGGACCATTTTCACTTTTTTTTTTACTGACATCTGAAGAAGTATCAAAATAAATGTGAATATTGTCATATAATAAAATCAGTAAGATTGTCTTCAGACTTAGGCTACAGAAATTTGTCTTGCAAAGAAAGAAGATTTTTATAATGTTTTGTTAGAACTTTACATCAGTATATAATTGTGTGATTAAGTAATTACGATTATTTTGTTGCATTAGTTAGAAGAACTAGCTATCTTGGAGGAAATACTAAGAAGTGGTAAATGTTAGAAATGATCAGAAATCTAAAAAGTTATGTCACCTTATCCTTCCTGTTCATATAAGGACACCGATTATATTGGATTAGGGTTCTATCCTTATGAGTGTATTTAACCACTATTACCTCCTTAAGCGCTCTATTCCAAATGTACTCACCTTGGGAGGTAGGACTTCAACACAAATTTTGGAGGCAATTCAGTTCATCACAATGTTAAGTTGCAGATTCTGAGTGACTGTGAGGTGGTGGAAGAAGAAACAACAATTTAATCAATGTTGTAACACCAGCTGGGTATAACCCACAACGAGAAGGGGTGGGGAGATAGCAGGGGGTGGGTATGTATTCTTCAGCCACTGAGGTCTACCCAGTGCAATTTTCCCACTTACCCAGTATTTCTGGCACACAGATACGCACCTTCAATCTGGCAAATATAATGTAATCCTTCTATTAATTACAATAAAAATATATGAAAAAAGTAAATATAAAATTCCTATCATGTTCACATTGAAAGACATTCATGTTTTTACAACAAGCCTTATGGTAGGACTGTCTGTGCAGTCCAGTGCTGAAGGAGTGTGGATTGTTTGACATCCTGAGCCTTGGCTTATTTTAAATTCCAGTTCATTTTTTATATAAAAATGAATTGTTATTATAAAGGTGATCTACAGAGGGATTGCATTTACATAAGTCTGGTAAAAAGTACATTTCTTTTTGGACAATGCCACCCTTGTAATTTGAACTCAGGTCTTATATTCTTGCTTGACTTTTTACTCAAGATTTGTCACTACCATTTGAGCTATTTCTCCAGTCTTAGCTTCTTTGGTTAGAAAATGGCATATTAATAGTGACTACTTCCAGGACTGTCATGGAGGCAAATTTGTTCATATGCCTAGAGAGGTGACCTGCACCTGGATGCATATTAAGTGTTGGTTGCTTTGGGCACTGCCCTTCGCCTTTCCTTCCTCAATTTGGTGTGAAATGAACAGCAAGCAGCAAGCAGCAAGTAGCTATTTGGGACTCACAACCTAGTGCAGCCAGTGGGGCTCCTCAGATCCAAAAATCACCTCGCCTAGAAAACAGAGACTTGATATTTGGGGGCGGAGAGAGCAATGGAGATGTAAGAAAAGCAGTTTTCCAATGTAGAATGAAGCTCTCTTAATCGATGGAATCCCAGGATAACTGACTTGGGTATCACACACCCACACATGTGAGAAAAAGATGCAAAACTGATGTGAGTTCCAAGCGTGCCGCGAAGTGAGAGACGTGGAGGAGCACAGGTGTCCTACATCAGTAGGGAGCAGTGCCTGCTGTGTCTGTGGGAGCCAGGACCTTGGAAGCTCCACAGGACAAATGTCAGAACACACAGCGTATGTCTTTGACCCGAAGAGATTTAAAGTCTGCTCAGGAGATTCTGAGAGGACCCAGCTTGCCTCCAACAGGAGGAGGGAGGAACAAAGCCTGGCCCCTGCTGGGGCTGGCCTCAGCAAAGGCTCCCCTCCTAAGGTGAGGACAGTCTGATCAGTCTTAGGAAGTCAGCATGGGTCCTGGGGACAGGCATTGCTGTTAAATGTGATGGTTGCTGGTGCTAGGGGACGAGGAAGCAGTGGACCTTGAGTATATGTAAGCATAGCAATCAAATATACCTGGTTAATGTTTTGGCTCCAGTTATTTTAGCCTTCATGAGTAAATTGGTTTTGCCAGATGCCTCTTGTGCAACAGCAGCCTCTACTCACAGGATCATCCAGGAATTGAGGGAGAAAGAGCAAAGCTACTTTGCCAGGCATTGGCTCCTTGCAGCTGTGCTCACGAGGCTGAGTAAGCACAAAGCTCTGACCTTGTGGGGCTCACAAGAAGGATTCGTTCTATTTATTAGCAAATGTCTGTTCAACATTTTAGCTAGGGGGCCATATTTGTAATTCTTATGTGAAGTGGATGTTTCCTGATGTTACTTCCATGTTGGCCCAGTCACAGCTTGCTCTGAGTCTTGGCCTTGTGGGTTTATCATTTAAAAAAACCATGTTTTTGTTGTAGAGAAGGAGGGGCTTTTTGCTCCTTTTCGGCACCCTCTCAGCTTTCCCTTTGTGCATCTCCTCTTTCATCTCCTCTTTCAGTATTCCTCTCCACTGAGCATTAGTACCAATCTCCACTCACCCAGGGTAGGTGCTTTCTTAGGGCTCACATCCACCTGTCCCAGAGCTGATATTTTCTTCTCCAGTCAAAATGGTTGGTTTCTTTCTAGCTATTCTTCCTCCGTGACTTGCTCCTGGCCACATTTCTGTGCAAGGAATCCTTAACCATTGCTCATTTGACTGTGATTGTCTTCCAAGTTGGCCTCTGCTTGTGACTCCTGAGCTTGAAATATCATACCTAGTCACATCTAGAGTGGATGTGATGGTGTGTAACACAGTAGAGTCCTCCCCTGGGAGGACTTGAGCCGAGTCTGGATAGACCTTGGGAAGTAGTTCTTGGAGTCTTACCCCTAGGCCTCCCCAAATCTAAATAATAAGTCCTCCGTGTGCTAAGGAATTTAATTTTTTTTAAAAAAAAGAGAGAGTAAGGCCAACTACTTTCATTTTTAGTGCAGGAATTGCTGCTGACTTTGCCTATATGGCTTCTGTCATTTGGTAGAATTAAAGTATTTTAGAAAATCATTCTAACTTGGCTACTGTTCATTGTGCATGTACAGAATCTTGGCAGTTGTGCCCTATTGGAAGGTGTTCTTGGGGCTCAGTTATGTAGAGAAGTTAGTGACATTGTTCTGCAGAGGGAGGCAGTTAGTGCTGCACCATGAACGATCCATTCACAGTTAACAGAGTTGCATTAAAGGTTCGTTCTTCAAGGTTTGACTAATTTCCATACTCCCTCATTTAGCCCCCAATGTAATAAACTTACATGTTTTCAGATTTCATTTAATTATATGAGAAAGGTTTTTCTGGATGTGGAGAGAGGTGGGATGAAGAGGGAGGAAAGAGGTGCTTTCTGAGGTTGTGTCCTATTCAGATGTGGTGAAGATGCTGCTACATATAAACAGCATCCCTAAACAGGGTAGCTACTTTCTTGAGACTCTACTTCCAAAATAATCAGCATAAAGCAGGGGGGAGTGAGGTACCGGTAGCTATTCAGGAGGCTGAGACCATAGTTCAAAATCAACCCAGGCATGGTAGTCCGTGAGACTCTTATTTCCCATTAACCACTAGAAAACTGGAAATGGCTCTGTGGCTCAAGGTTTTAGAGTGCTAGGCTTGAGCTGAAGAGCTCAGAGACAGTGCACACGCCCAGAGTTCAAGCCCCACAACCAAAAAAAAAAAAAAAAAGAAAAAGGCAGGGGTGGATGTGTGACTTAGTTGGTAAGAGCAAAAAGCAAGCACCTTCACCCTGATTCAAATTCTGATTCTGAAAAACAGAAAGAAAGGAAAAGAGAAAACAAGAGAGGGGGGTGGGAGGGAGAGGGAGAGGAATGAGAATGGGTTTGTATTACCATTGCCTCATACTAATGTATAACTGAGTTTGAAATCTTGCTGATTTTGTTGTTGTTGTTAAGAAATATCTTTTTTGCTGAACAGAAAGATCACTAATGGACATAACCAGTAGCTTTGACTAGGCACCTCTGTGTTTATCTTGTCTTCATACAGTGCATAGAATTGGCATGGTACCTTTTCCCCATACTCCATGCTCTAAACAGGCCCAAACTAAACAAACATGGGTCACAGAATTAAAATCAAAGGCAAATTATCACCTTGTTATTAGATATAGTTGCTGTGTCATATTTTACAAGAAACAAAACAAAGTATGTGACCCACATTGGCTGTTCATATGCTATTAACTCAGCCCCTTACCATGAAGGCCTGATATTAAAACAAACAAATGAACAACAAACAAAAAGCAAAACCAGGACAAACAGTTAAGAAGTAGAAATGTCCTTGTATATTTCTACTTTCAAGAAAAGAACTGAAAGCAGGACTGGCCCAGAAAATCCAAAACAAGCAGGCATACATACTCAGGACTTAATTCACTTCAGTTTCCCAAATGATTACATAGGATTATTTATGTGGCAGGGGCTTGGCACAGGGGGATTTAAAGATAAAAAGGACAAAGTCACTATTCTCTAATGCTCACCATGTAGGAGAGGACTCAGACCCAATAAACTAGACAGGGGCTACAGCAGCATCTACCTCGCACAGAAACAAGTTGTCCCCATGTTCTACTGAATGCTTGTGAACCCAAATCTGAGAACAGCAATCTAAAAATTCGTTATAGAGCTTCTTATGAATGTACTATATAATGAATTTGGGAGACAAGACGAATATTGAAGCATATAGACACATGGTACTATGTCCAAAATTATATAACTTTGTCTTTTAGAAAACAGTATTTATCTAGTGACATCTTGCCATCGTAAATGACCATTTTGTGATAGGATTCTTCCAGACCCACCTACAAGTGAGAAATAGACCATTAAGTCTCACTGTATTTGTTATTGTTTTGGGTTTTAGGAACCGCCCTGAGCTTTGTTTATTATATAGGAATTTGGTGGCCTTGATGAACAAAACTAGCTTTCATTTTTTTTAGTTCTTTCTTTCCATGTGGCCAGGATTGGGGTGAGGACAGGACCCGGTGAGGAATCAAAGGGGAGGAGCAGATAGTTGTGCCTTTGCTACGTGTCAAGTCCAACCTAGCATTCTAAAGAAAGGGAGAAATGGTTCACCAAATGAAAATTTGGTATATACCATTCTCTTTTCCTTTTTATTTTTTAAAGATAAAAGCTTCTTGGACATTGAGGTATAAACATGGTTTTCTGGCTTTCTGGCCTTAATTATTTACTGGTCTTCATAGCAGGATATGTCCCTTGTAGTAGAATAAGGATGTGTCATAGAGTGACCCAGACCTGCAGGGGACCATCTCTTCCTGCCTGTTTCTATCATTTACCAGTTTGCTCAGCATCAGTGTCTTGAAAGCTCACCTGGGTTGAAATAATAGGTCCGATTCAAAATGGGATCTTAGAGTCATTCTAAACATGTAAACAATTGGGTTTTGCAAACACTTAATAAAAGTTAGCTAAGCACTGTAAACATCACCCAAAGGACCTCACTAGGCGAACTCTTTTGGAACAAAGTTTAGCTTTTGGTAAATATTCATGAAGATGTATTAGTAATGGAATTTTCTACGATAGTTTCTTCCTGTCAGCCTTTGCACATGCTGTCCCCTAGCCTAGATATTCTTTCCTCTGCCTCATCCATGTGACAAATACCTGGCTCTCCTACAAAAATTCAGAAAACAGGCTGGAGGCATGGGTCAAGTGATAAAGCATCTCACAAGTGACAGACTCTGAGTTCACTCATACTATTTTCAAAACCACAACCACAACAATAATAATTATGGTCATATTTATAACAATAGATTCCATTCAATATGCAAGCTATTTGCTGAGTGATTTCTTTATGCTGGGAACAGTGTTTAATCTAGAGAGGAACAGACCCAGAGACAAATCACTACGACCTGGGGGGTCTTCACATCCTCTATGAAGCAGGCACTGTACATTCATTCTACAACTGACAATTTTCTTCTCTGTGTAATACTTTTTGAGGTATTCACAACAATTCACTCTCTTGCTTCTATTTCTTTTATCTCCTGATTGTAAATTTGTTCAAGGAATGAGTCCTGTCATATCTTTCATGACTGACCTTGGACAAAACAAGTGTTTTCAGAACAGGCAAGGAAATGTAGGAATACAGTTTTCAGGCCAATAACCTTTCAGAAATTAGTTACCACATTTTTGCTTCATTTATTTTGAGTGCTTACCATGTGCCAAGCAGTCATAGAAGTACATGGACTATGGTTTAAGTATCACTGGTACAGGAGGCAGAAGGCCAATCAGTAGAACATTGGGTCATCAGTTTTCTCAAAATACTGTGGCAGAAAAGGAAGATCAGGGGCATGTGCGGATTGGGCAGTGGGTAGGAGCAATTAGGGTGATGAGAAACTGAGACTCAGTTTCCACAGGATCAGGGCCTGTGGAAGTGAGAAACCTCCTTTAAGGTAGAGACCAGCTACTATGCACTGAGGAAGAAAAGCATTCTAGCCTGTACAACTCAGGAAGTCTGGAGTAAAGCTGAGGCAAAGGGAAGTACAGAATGATGATTAAATCATATAGCCCAATACTGCAGGTTGTTGTGAACACCAGTACTTTACCCTGAGATTAGGAACTACTGGGGGCTTTGAACCAAAGAGCCATGAGGTCTGCTGAATATTTTAAAAGGGTCAGGCTGGCCAGTATGTTGAGGGTTGACCATAGGGAGGTGCAGGGTAAGCACAGATACCAGATAGAAGATTCGTACCACTAACCAGGTGAGAAATTCTTGGTGGCCTGAACTAAGGTAATAGAGTGGAGATAATAAGAATAGATTTAGGATTGCAACAAGATGGAGAAATTTCTAAAAATTTCAGATATATGAAGAGAGAAAACAATATTGTAATGAACACCAAATATTCATGGCCATCTCTGCTTATTGATGTCTTGGCATATTTGCTTTATTGCTGAATCTCCTTAAAAGTAAATTACAGAGATTGTAGTACTTTGTGCTTCAAGGTTACTATTATGCACACACACAGAAGGCTATTATGCTAAACTAGCACCTTGCTCACATTCACACTTTCCCAATGATCTTCTCTTGAGTCCTTTACATTTGCATTTCTTTCCAGATAGAATCTCATCAAGAATCATACATCCTATTTGATATCACTTCAGTCTCTCTTTTGTTTCAGTTCTTTTATTTTGAGGTAATTTCAAACTATCTAATTATCTTTAAGAAAGGGTCATGGTTTTAGCCAGAGCTGGCTGGCTTGTGATCTCCCTGTTTACTGTTCCTGCAGTGGAGCTAGATGACAGGTTCACACCACTGCACTCAGCTATTGCTGACATAGGATCGCATGAGCTTTTTGCCTAGGCTAGTTTCAAACCAGAGAAACTCATGAGACCAAACTGGAATTGATGCCACCTGCTACCTCATTTCTGAATTCGTGTTTTACTAGAAAGGGAGAGCTTCAGTCTATTTGTAACTTGGGAAGGATTATGTTTAAGGAAAATGTTGTCATGTTAATAAATCTCAAGTGAGAATTTTCCTTGATTATTCAGTGATCTTAAGTTGTCTGGTGCTCCCTTCCAAAATCCCTTGGCCCTAAGAATCCTGTTCCATGTTGAGAGGGGGCTCATAGATCTTTTGAGCTGTGGATGATTTGATACACTTGACATTTTAATGTAATTTATACTATTAAGAAGCATATCTAGCTATGCTACAACCTAACAGCAGTTTTCTATCTTTGTATATTAATAAGGTGGAGCGGGGAGACAAACAGCACATTTTTATTTCTTTCTAGGTTTTTTTTCCCCCTCTAATCCTAGCACTTTGTTTCCTTATAAGGTGTTTTAGAGCCAAGTTTCTTGCTTTGATTTTCATTAGGAGAACAACTAAGAAAGTGGGGAAAAAGAAAAACAAAAACAAAAGACACATAGGGCACATTTCTGTGGAATCCTACAAGCAGAACCTTTTATGGTATCTGAAGTGTAATAGAAGGCTTTTAGTCATTATCTAAAATAAATTTTTTGCCTAAAATGCTTACATGTTTAACTATATGTAAAGACATGAGGTTCAATGACACAATTGAAATTTTAAATTTATATATAAGCATAATGAAGTTGTAATTGCAATATAACAAAATAACCTTTTCAATTACTTTAAAGTTTCATCGTGCAAATGTTGGCATGCCCAAAAGAATTGAGAACAGTATGATGAATTTGCACATATTCACCCTTCAGCTTCAACAATGGCATTCACTCTTTCCTCTCCTTTTGAACATAATTATTAAGCTGAAAATCATAAAAGTTACAAAGTTATAAAAGTTATCAATATTTTCAACTTCATTTTTCTTTTTATATAGATAAAACATGAATATGGAGTAGAGTTTGATATCACACACACACACCTGCATACACAATTTGCTTTAAGGAAGGGTCTCCAAATTAGTGACCTGGGCCTGCAAAGTGTCTCTTTGGGCCCATCCTTTGGTCTTCCATGCCTTCCTGTCCACAGAGCTTGTAATAATCTTTGTTCAGTTTCCTCCTTGCAAGAGCACAGCTCTGTGTCTGGGTGATAAATGGTTGTTGGGATTTTTTATGCATCCTGTCCCACACTCCAAATCCCTCTCCTCAAGCCCTCCGCTCATATCCCGGAGGTCCCCTCATTCCTTTTCTTGCTTGGAGCTCCTTTGAGAACCCTGCCAACTCACTTCTGCCCTGGAGTAAAGTCTGATCAAGACTCTGCATAGTCCAAATCTTGGCACTCCACCTCCCCGATTTCCTCTCCTCTTACTGTGCTCTGAGGACAACAAATTCAATGTGCTGGGCTTCATTCTGCTTTTGCTTTCACTGTTCTCTTTCTGGAACGTTCTACTCCACATCTCTGATTGGTTGCTGCTTTTCAGGCTCCCTTCTCCCACAAACTCTTTTCCCATTCCATCAACTCTCTTCCCAAGAAATACTATATCCACTTTTGTGGTCATCTTTTTCTTAATTGTACTCTTACTCTAAGTATTTCTGAAAACTGAAACTATGAAAACTTTACATGTTCAAATATATTTTAGTTATATTCGCTAAAGGAAAATAGAATAAATCAGATTTAATTTTGAATGTTTTTCCATCTGAGACTCTTTGTTTTCTGTTTGTTTTTGCTAGATTTTAGCCTGTCTGTACCTGATATCATAGTTAAATGCTTCTAAATCTGTTTCTTTTTTCTTTTTTTTTTTTTACTTGTTATTTCTGGTTGGGGGGAGTTGTTTGTTTTGTTCTTTACCAGTGTTGGGCCTGAGCACTGTCCTTTGGCTTTCTCAAGGCCAGCACTCTACCACTTAAGCCACAGCACCACTTCAGGCTTTTTCTATGTATGTGGTATCAAAGAATCAAATCCAGGGTTTTGTGCATGCTAGGCCATGCTCCTTGCCCATCTGTTGTTTCTTTTTCTTACATTTTTCCTGGTTTTATTCTACTTCTATAGTGCCTTAGAATTTTAAATTTATAGTTGGATTTTCACTGTGATGGTGCTAACCCACGATATTACAATTGGTGTACTTTGATTATAAAAAATCAAATGTGACCCATTTTGATCTACACTTTAAAAAAAATCCCAAAGTCATTCGTAACTTTATTTTTGTCAGTCATGGGACTTGAACTCTGGGCCTGAGCACTGTCCCTGAGCTCTTCAGCTCAAAGCTACTGCCCTACCCCTTGAGCCACAGCACCACTTCTGGTTTCCTGGTGATTAATTGGAGATAAGTACCTCAGGGACTTTTTAGTGCCCAGGCTGGCTTTGAACGACGATTCGCAAATCTCAACCTCCTGAGTAACTAGGATTACAGGTGTGAGCCACCATGCCTGGCCCAAAGTCATTAATAACTTTTTAAAAAGTCCTGATATGATGTTATTTTAGGTTTCCATTCACATTTGCAACTTTCTTTCTCATATGTAGACCTTCCATTAGTAATTGTTTAATTTATGTCTAAAGGTATGAAACATTTCATGGTTGTCTAACAAAGAATTGATTTCTTCCCTGTCTTGAAAGATTTTCTCTGAGTATAGAATGAAATAGGGGCAATCATTTACTTTTAACATATTGTTGTATTGTTGAGTTCTGGATTCATGGTGAGCCAGGAAGCAACCATCTTTTCTCAGCCCTGTGGTGTCCAGTTATGGTGCAGAGAAGTTTGCAGGGCACAGACTTCAGAGAGGGAACATACAGACTTGTTTGCTTGCCTTTCTCAAATGAGGCAAAAATCAATGTATGGAGTACAAAACTAGCAAAACAAGGGAAGAGGTGACATTGACCAAGATGCATTTTATTTATATGTGGATTTGTTAAATTGAAACCCCTTTGTGAAAATGCTAACAGATAATACAATATTGATAAGCCTTGATCTTATAAAACAATGCACCAACACTTGTCTGTTTAATCAGATGTATCTGGTTTGGGGAATACTGGCTGTATGTAGTTAGGTTGATCATTTTGATAGCATTGAACAGAAAATATCTGTTACAGGATAGGAATCTCAAGTGAAATGTTGAGAAACACATTAAAGACAGGGTAGCTTATGAATGGACAGGGTGGAGGAGCTGGAAGGGGAGCAAACAAAGTGCGAGCTGGTACACACAGGACAACTTTAGAGACCATCAGGGGAGCTTTTCTTGGGAAGGGAACCAGAAAAGAGAGGTGTGAGAATGCTTCAGACAGATAATCCAGATCAGCCTGACTTGATTAGGGCAAAGCCCAACTTGTAGCTAATTTCCAGCCAACTCTAGAGTTTAGCTTTCTTGGCTTCCTTACTGCTCACTTTGTCTTTTGACTTTGAGGAGATGGTTGCAGTTCAACCAAACACAGCAAGCGGAGGCATCCTGGATGTCCTCCCTGGGTCATATGCCAAGCCAGTAGCTTCAGCACTCCAAGTTATTCCCCCAAACCAACCCTTCAGACCATCAGGGTGTTTGAATTTCAGGGAACTTCAGATGACTATATTGTCAGGAATGTATAGTTAGTTACAGGGGTACACTGTCAGTTTAGATGGTATAACTTTATTTGCTTTCTCGTTTTAGTGGATCATTATTTGTCATCTGTGGGAGTGGAGTTTGGTCTGTTTTTCAGTAAAATGGATGTTGTTTCTACCATAAATGTTTTCCTAGGTCAGCTGAATATTCCCTGGTAATAATTCCCTTTTTATTTGGTGGCCTTCTGCCATGGTAATTACATAAATACCGACTAGGAACTTATTATATACCCGGATCACCACAAAAGTCATCTTTTGTTTTCCTCACTGTACTGTAGGGTGTGAGTTGGTGCTTTTCCCTAATTCAGAAACACTATGCACTTTTCCCACAATTGCGTCATGAGTCAGAATCCATGAGTGGCTTACATCCCTGCCTTCTTTATTGCATACTGGATCCCTAAGCAATCTCTAAAGTAAGAAGAGCTCCTTGTAAAATTGACTTTGCCTGGAGATGTGCATGCTGTATGCTGTCCTTAGGAGTTATAAACAAAGTGGATACAGCCAGTGAATTCAAATGAGATATTCTTCCTATTAATATAGACTTTAGGGGTTTCTCAGTGCTGTGCTTTTGGTGTTTGCCAATACTGATCTACAAAGAACAGCAGACTCCATTGCTGTAGTTTTCTTTTTTTTAAATATTTTTTACTGTAGTTAATAAAAGCGTTACATGATATTTGCCAGATAGAAGGTGCATTAATTCACATATATTGATACCCTTTCACATGTCTTGGTCACCATTACCCTTCCCCCCACCTTCCATCTTGGTTTTCCCCCCTTTCCTATCCAATTTCAAATAACCAAATACAAATATATCCAATATATCAGATAACAAAGTGAGATACTGTAACAATAAGAGATAACCAAGGGACAGCAAAAGAGATGAGAGATAACATAGTACATTAAGGACAACAATCATTCGTTATATGGCTTTTGTTTCAATATCCTAGAGGTCCTTTCAATTAGCTTCATACTATATGGCCTTATGTATCAAGGTTTTGCTCTATTGCAAATATCTGCTAGTAGAGCCCAAGGTTTCTACTGATTATGACAAATGAGGGAAACCATTCTTAACACACTTGCCCACAATATTGTGTATATATGTTTTCCTAGGAACATATCCACTTTGTAGGTATATATTTGACCATAAATTTCTATCCTTATTTTTTCTTCCATTTTCTCATTTATCTGTGGACCTCCCCTCTGTCAAGAGTCCCTTCACATTCTTGAGTTTAGGCCAATAAACTCCATCAAAATAGGCAGTGCTGTAACCAGGCACCAGTGGCTCATATCTGTAGTCCTAACTACTCAGGAGGTTGAGATCTGAGGATCATGATTCTAAGCCAGCCTGGGTAAAAAAGTCTCAGTCAGACTCAGATCCAATGAACCACTTAAAAAACAAAAGAGGTGCTGTGGCTCAAGAGATAGAATGCTAGCCTTGAGCACAAAGAGGCTTAGGGACAGCCCCAACCAAGTGACTGGTGTGTTGCTAACACTGTTTTAACTGAAATTGATTCATATACTTGAAGACATTCTAGTTTTTCATTGCAATTGGCAAGTGTTAATTGTTTGATATACCTTTTTCCCATTTTTTTCTACATTGGATATTAATGGAAAAAGTTACAAAGTTTTGGCCAAGTGTCAGTGGCTCATGTCAGTAATCTGAGCTACTTGAGAGACTCAAATCTAGAGGACTGAGGTTCCCAGCCAGCCCAGACAGAAAAGTTTGCTGTACTGCATCTAAAAAAATCAGTAAAGGGGCCGGGAGTTTGGTCTAGAGGTAAAGTGCTTGCCTAGCATGCATGAAGACCCGGGTTCAATTCCTCAGTACCACATACATAGAAAAAAGTTGGAAGTGGTGCTGAAGCTCAAGTGATAGAGCTCTAGTCTTGAGAAAGTCCAAGGACAGGGCTCATGCCATAAGCTCAAACCCAGAACTGGCAAAAAAAAATCAGTAAAAATCTAAGCTAGAAATATGGCTTAAGTGACATTCAAGCCTGTGAGCAAAGCAAAAAAAAAAAAAAACAAAAAAAAACCGCACAAGACCGAGTCCAAATCCCTATGTTGGCAATGTTTTGTTAAACAAAAGCTTTAGTTTTTGTTCCTGTTGCTAGTTATTTGTTTTATATATAAAAAAAGAGTTCTGATGAGGACTTGTGTTATTTCCTTGTGAAGCAATTGGACAGACTAGAAAACGTCAACAAATGTTATCTCTAGAATTGTAAATGTCTTTATTGCCAGTTGTGAAACTCTCTCAGTGGAAATGACTTACAGGAAGAGCTAGCAGGATTTTTACTACCAATAAAAGCCTGAATTTAACTAAAGTGAATGTCATATCCATCAGTGCCATATTATAAGAAACAATTGATTCTTCCAGTTGTAACAGCAGTGGTCATATACATAATTTGTATTCTTAAGCCATGCCAGGAAACATATAACCCTGAAAACAGGAGATAGATATTACAGAAGAAGGGAAAGGTGGAGAAAGTAAAGGGAAGGTAGCGAGAAAAGATGGTCACAGTTATTTTATATGATGCATATACTGTCATAGTCAACCTTTTTTCCTGATGACTATTGCATGCTAATTTTTAAAAGTTAAGATACTGTTCATATTAAAGTAAGGAAACCCGTGACTCATTGGCTTTCCATAAAGAAATAGAGTAGACCAGCTACACACCATCTGACTGAGTTCACATGATGAGGTCATTCCCTTTAAAGCAGTGTTACTTCATTCATCCACTGAGTTATCCAGTAATCCTATTCTTTGAGCACCTACTAAATGGCAGGCCTTGCGCACTTACAGTATCAGCTTCTATGGAGATGATGTTCTAGCACCTTACTTTTTCACCATCATTCCTCTTGTAAGTACAGTCTAATGGTTATGCACTCAGGCTTGGAAGCCACATTGGACTGGTAAGTGCTATACTTACAGATGCATCATGTTAATTAAGCCAAATTTTCCTCATGAGGCCTCCTGTTCCCCATTCATCTGGGTGGAAGGCAGCTCATTCAGGAAAGGGCTCTACTATAGGGTAGGATACCAGGCACTCTAGATGTTCACTTTCACCACTGTACTTATAGTAATTAATGAGTATATCCTGGCCTCGAGGTATGAGGGAGAAAGAAAAACATCTGGAAGACACTGGAAAAATAGGGCCACAGAGGATGCCAAAGGGGAATTTTGGAGGTATAGCAAGAAAGTCACAGTGCAAGTCTACCAGGGAAGTAAATAGGACTGACACCCTACATAACATAGGCTCTTAGCCTCCCAGTGTAACTGCTTTCCTTGTCCAGGTGGGCATTATGATTTAAGGTTCAATTCCTGGACACTTACCAAGAAGAAATAAATGATGTGATTGCCCCAAATCTTTCATCATAGGTAAACATAGTCATGCTTGGGTCACAGCACCCAAAGGGAGAAACTGAAATAGTTGGTTTTAGAAAAAAAATCTCTTATTGGGTAATCCTGCCTAATATGAAGCTTATAACAAAAGGAAATTCAGATATGTAAATGTAAATCATCCTGAGTGGGGTACTGTACTTGATAGTGGTAAGAAAGAAAAGAGGACACTTATCATGCCTGCTGCTGTCTTCTTTCTCTTTCTTTCTTTCTTTCTTTCTTTCTTTCTTTCTTTCTTTCTTTCTTTCTTGTCAGTTGTAGGGCTTGAACTCTGGTCCTGGGTGCTGTCTCTGAGTTCTTCAGCTCAATGTTATTGCTCTACCACTGGAGTCACAACATCATTTCCAGTTTTCTGGTGGTTAATGGAGATAAGAGTCTCACAGACTTTAGTGCCCAAGCTTGCTTTGAACCTTGACCCTCAGATCTCAGCCTCCTGAGTAGCTAGGATTACAGATGTGAGTCACCAGCATCTGGCCCTTTGTTGTTGTTGTTGTTGTTGTAATTAATAGAGGGGTTACAGTTTATTCACCAGATAGAAAGTGCATTACTTCTCACACATTGATACCCCATGTTTTGTCCCCATTTCCCTCCCCCCACCCTTTTCCCTCCTTGTGTTTCTCCCCTTCCCTTTCCCATCTAAAATAAACAAATAAACATAAATACAATATACCAGATAACAAGGTCAGATACTATAACAATATTAGATTAACCAAGGGGCAACAAAAGAGATGGTATTTATACACAATAGAATTCTATGCTGCTGTCAGAAAGAATGACATCACCCCATTTGTAAGGAAATGGAAAGACTTGGAAAAAATCATATTAAGTGAAATAAGCCAGACCCAAAGGAACATAGGTTCAGATTACAGATTACAGAAATTAATAAAGTATTCTCTAAATAATGAAAAAAATAGGAATGCTGGTGTGTCAGCATTGATGACTAGTGACTAATAGACTTTTTCCCATCCTTGAAGAGTAGAAAATTTGGACAAATGGGACTGCATTAAACTGCAGAGTTTCTGTATGGCAAGGACATAGCTCGTGAGTTAAATAGAAAGCCCACAGAGTGGAAGAAGATCTTCACTAACCATACAACAGACAATGCCTCATATCTAAAATATATCTACAGCTAAAAATTGAATATCTCCAAAACAAATCTTCAAAGAAACAACCATGCCATTAGAAGATGGGCCAAAGACTTAAAGAGAGGCCTCTCTGAAGATGAAATAAGAATGGTTTTTAAAAGTTGAAGGAAACAGGGGCCAGGAGTTTGGCTTAGTGGTAGAGTGCTTGCCTAGCATGCACGAAGACCCGGGTTCAATTCCTCAGTACCACATACATAAAAGCTGGAAGTGGTGCTGAGGCTCAAGTGGTAGAGCTCTAGCCTTGAGAAAGTCCAAGGCCCTGAGCTCAAGCTTAATACAGGCAAAAAAAAAAAGTTGAAAGAAACAAATAAAACAATATTACCAAGTGCCAGTAGCTCATGCCTGTACTCCTGGATACTCAGGAGAGATTTGAGGATTTGAAGCCAGCTCAGGCAGGAAAGTCTCTGAGATACTTACTTCCAATTAGCTACCAACAAGCCAGAAATGCAGCTACAACCTAAAGAAGTGGTGGGGCATTAGCCTTGAGCACAAAAAATAAGAGATAGTGCCCAAGACTTGGGTTCAAGCCCCAAGATAGGCATACACACACACACCCAAAAAAAGTTACTAATATGATTTATAGAAACAGTATTTTAATTTTTATTTGGTTACTTATTACTAAATTAAGTGTATCTTTCTTCCCTGAATCAAGAGTATCCTTAGTCTGTTTTGCTTTGTTTATCTATTTGAATAATAGTCCTTTCCTTTTGACAGAGAGGTCTTATTAGTACAATTTGTTTAGTCATTACAATTGGGAATTTTTGGGGGGGGAACTTTATGTGTTTCAAAACTGTGTGGAGCATTTCATTCTTTCAAAGTTCATTTTTTTATTTTTAGAATTTAATTTTGTTATCAAAGTGAGTACAGAGAGGTTAAAGTAATCAGACAGGACATTTCTTTTTCTTTTTTTTTAAAGAATTTATTGACATTTATTTGGTCCTCCATATTTTTCTCCCATTTTCCCTCCCCCCAACCACCACTCCCAAGCTGCAAAGTTCATTTCCAACATAATGTTTGGTGAGTATCGCTATTGCATTGTCCTTCAAAGTTCTCTTTTACTGCTGATAATACCTTTTCTCATTGATTAATTTATATGTGGAGATATATATCAGTATAAATGTCTGGTGTTTCATGTGAACCCTGACATAAACTCCTTTGTGTTAATCCACTTGTGCCTCAAACCTGCTCTGCCCATGACACAATTCCCTCATTCCTCTGCTTTGTGTGTCAGTACGCAGTGTGGTTGATGAATGAGACATACTGCTTTTGATGGTACAATTCATCTACCAGATGTCTAACCCTAGGGCTTAAACCCAGGGCCTGAGTGCTGTCCTTTAGCTTTTGTACTAATCACTTGGGCCACAGCTCCACATCTAGCATTATAGTGTTTTGAAGATAAGATTCTCCAGGACTTTCCTGCTTGAACTGGCTTCAAATCATGATCCTCAGATCTCAACTTCCTGAGTAACTAGGATTTTAGGTATGAGCCCCCAGCAACTGGGTAATGTTGTCATTCTTATCTCAACACTATATTTCAAGAGGAATTGTTTGGTACTCAGCTGTGATAATTTTATTCTTTCAAAAAGTGTTCAAAATCATTTTAGATCTTGTGCCTTTGGGCTTATGTTAATGTTCGTGATAATTTCATTTTGTTACAAATAACATCTTGAATATTTTCAGTTTAATAAGGAGAAAGTATGTTGCATGCGGAACACTGTCATGGTACTTGCAAGACTAATTTTTAAGTCATGTGTTATAAAATTTCCTGAGTCTTTAATTTTTTAATATCTTATGTAAATCACTGGGTGCTTGCTTGCTCCATTTAGTGAGTCATGCATCACGTAGGCTCATGGCAAGAAAGATGAATAATATTCAGACTCATTCATTCAAAACCGATTGCCTGTCTGTTCTGCAGGAAGCTTTGTCTAGCCTCAGGTGTGTAGCAGTGGACAGAACACCTGTCCTGCCCTGCGGGCAGTTCCATGCCCAGAACCCAGGCTGAGAATGAGTCTTGGCTCCACGACTCTTCCTCCGTGCGCCCATGTGAGGCATTTCACACACATCTTGTTTTTCTTTTTCATCAAACCAAGGGACCGATCCAAACTCATGACGTAAATCATGCCCCACAGAATGTGGCGCCAAGTAAGCTGACTGTAGTCTATAGTTATTTCTAGCATCTGTGAGAAAAATGCTATTTTCTTGATGATACTGTGAACCATCCATGCTCATGTTTTCATGTGGGAAGTTCAGACCTACTCAGCTCTTTCCTTTTTCCTTACCTTCTGTTTATTTTTCTTTAACTTTGACTTAATCCTTCCCCATGCATCTTTCTGTGTCTTCTTCTTGCCTGCCAGACCTACATTCCTGAGAGCATCTAGAGTCTACGCACATGCTCTCTCTTCTCACCCTCTACCCTCTCAGCCTCAAGGTGACAGTGCCCTCACACCGCGTTGCATACTCTTGCTAATTTCTTTTTTTTCTCATTTGATCTCTGGATTCTCCTGTCCTCTCTGAGCAACTCTTACATAGGCTTCAAAGCCCACCCTAAGTATTACCATGAGCACTCTACTATACTTTCTCACCTAAATCCTCCTGAAGGTTTTTTTCCTTGAATTCTTTTGGTATGGATAATTAGCACTACCCATTTTAGACATTACTCACTCTAAAATTGCCCTCTACTTTTATATCTCCTATGTGTTTGCTTTCTCACCAGCTAGGCTGCTTATATAAACGGGCTAGGTTCAGTAACTAACTAGAGTAGTTTGTGGATTGACTGAAAATGAGTCTACAGAGTATATTCCTTCCATGGAAGGTAAGACAGTGCTATTTGGAGACTGTCAGAATGTAGGGAAACTGACTGGCAAATTCAGTGAGACAGTTTAAGGCGAGTCATCATGGACTGGATTGAAACTTTACCCCATGTTGCAGAGACAGATTCATCTTCACTTTCAAGCTGTTTCGTGGTTGCTTTTCAAAGAGTGCAAGTTCTGTGCATCCTGGCAGAGGAGCATGGCCTGTGTAGATGAGGAACAGATATATTTACAAGCAGTGCCTCAGAATAATTCGACTCTCAATTCCTGACTGTCAGATGGTGAGAGACTAGAGAGAGTATTGCAGGCTGAAAGGGGAATTGTGTGGTATTGAGATTTTGGGCCTATGCTTTTCTTTCCTTTGGTCTCTGCTTGAGTGTGCTTGAAAGTTCTTAGACCAAAGTTAGTTTGAATGTTGAAGTACTTTGAGGAAAGTAAAAAATCAATGTGTGTGGCTAAGGGTAAAGGTATAAATTATATTATAATTTATATTATAATTATATTCATTCATCTCTCCATTTCCTATTTAAAAATCCCACTTTCCTTACATTGGGTTCTTTGTAAGTGTGTGTGTGTGTGTGTGTGTGTGTGTGTGTGTGTGTGCCCCAAACATGAGCAAAGATGAGTGCCTGCCAGTATAGGGCCTGAATTCAGGGCCTGGGTGCTATCCCTTACCTTTTTTGCTCCGGGCTGTTGCTCTACCACTTGAGCCACAGCTCCACTTCCATCTATTCGACAGTTAATTGGAGATAAGAACCTGTCAGGGCTGGCTTCAAATCTTGATCCTCAAATCTCAGCATCCTAAGTCACTAGGATGAGGGGTGCAAGCCAGGGCTTAGCACTTTTTTTTTTAACTGGTACTAGGATTGGGCTTCAGGACTTAAGCTTTCTAGCCTCCTGATCTTGTTTGAACCATTAAATAACATTTTCAACCCTATAATAGCAATTTTAATTGTCTTATTTAAGTAACATTAAGTTTATTAACTTGACTTTACTATAAAGATAATTGGTTTCCCAATGCAAAGCACCTTTCAACATCATCTATATTGCTATTTTGCATTTTACTGCAGCAAACAAGTTTTTTTTGTCTTTTGTGGGGCTCAAACTCAGGGTCTGGGGGCTGCCCTTGAGCTTTTTCACTCAAGGCTAGTACTCTACCACTTTGAGCAACACAGCATCACTTCCAGTTTTCTGGTGGTCTCATGGACTTTCCTTCTCAGGCTGGCTTGGAAATGTGATTCTCAGATCTTCAGATTCCACAGTAGCTAGGATTAGAGGCATGAGCCACCAGCACCTGGATAGTCAAACGAATTTAAATGGTGTGAACTGAGATGACATTCACCTGTTCTTTCTACATAAAATAAATAACATCGAGTATCTAAGTCATACGGTAGTACCTTATAATTGGCAAAGCAGTGATAATGCTGTTTACATAGTGGTTATTTAAGATTCCTGGAGGAGATTGAAGTGAAGAATTTTTTTTTCCTTTTGGCGGGCTCTATTGTCTACCATAAGTAGATGTAGGTAGACTCCAGTTTTTACTTCCAGATGTGCAGGAAAGTTGCCTAAAATAACAAAACTTTAAACATTATTATTAGGAATACTGCCAATAGTTTCTATTTGTTGATGTAAGTTGATATATCAGGCCCATGGACTTGGACTCCATTCATGAGTCACAAGAGGGAAGCCATTCAGAGCATGGTGGTTGCAGTTTGGTGGTGTTCACTGAGGGCACTCACCAAGGTCATTGAAGGCCATCAAGGCTAGTGAAATGCTATCTTAACAGGGTAATGCTACACTTATGTGGGCAGTTTGTATCCTTGGGTCCCTTTCACTTGACTTCCTGGCTTCCTTTGTCAATGCTCTGTTTTGGGGGACTGTAGTCAGATGGCCCTGACAGAACACAGTATCAGTGGGAATGTGTTAGGTCACAAGGAAGATTGGTAAATCATCCCAGCGATTCCTTTACTTGCCTTCATGCATTGAATGATTGTGTTAGGGCCCCTTCCTTCTGTACAAAATTCTCAGCTTAGCACACAGGTCCTGCAGTTATTGCAATGTTCTGTTGGTTTGCTCTAACAGAGAATGTGACTGTGAGAATGTTTTCATTGTAGCATCCTCCCAGCTCCCCATAAATGCAGTGATCTGTTGGAGGCGCCTTTTCTACCCCTTGAACTGCAGTATACTGGATCCATCTCTGACTGCCTTTCAGGTGACTGCTAGATCAGAATCTGAATATATTTTGCTAGATCCTGTCAATAGTAGAAGCAAGGAGACTTGCTGATGTAAGGCAGATTGTCTTGTTTCCTAAATAAAAAAAATTCTGCGGCCACTGGGAATGTATCAGATATAAAATGTTGACAGTATTAATTTAAAAGGTTTGTACATTTGAAAATGTGTTTTAATTGCCTTTTATTAAGACCCTGGTCCAAACACTGCATTGGCATTTTGTTTCCATCTACTTATATCTATAAAGTTCTGTATATATTACCTCGGTCCAAATACTCTTTTGCTTGTCTTTCTCATTTTTTGTGTGTTTTTTCTATATAAATGTACTGGGGAACTTCCCAAAATGTAACCATTTTCCATTCTGCTCTTAAGAATGATTTTTAACAGATTTGTTTCTAATGGCATGTAATATGAACAATTCTAAGACTGTGACCTTAGGGATGGTAACATTTTGGTTAAATTCCCTTGCTATCTTGAAATATCTTCATCAGCTGACCTCCCTAAGCATAGCAAGCTAGAGTAGACTGAGGTTGTGTGTTTCCATTTAAAGAATACTCCTTTGTTCAAATAAAGTGCCCCACAAGAGTGTTTTGTAAACAAGAGGCTGTGTAAGTACATGTCAACTCCCTGGGGGAAGAAAGGGATGCCTCAGTGTAAGTAGCATGGCAATTAATAGGAGATCTCCCTCACACAAATATCTTCGGGGAAAAATTTCTTAGTTACCAGATACTGATATACCTTCTTTGAAAGGTTAAAAAATAGTGACAAGTAGCAAAACAAGTAGTAATTTACCAGAAGAATGGATTACTATTATAAGCTAACAATTACTTTGCGCAATCCTAGTGTCTGAACTCAGGACACCTAACTTGTGATGTAAGTGCTTTACCACTTCAGCCATGAACCCATGATTTGTAAATAGCCTCATGTTTTAGCCTGGGCTGCCTTCAGACTACAACCCTCTGACCTCCATCCTTCCAAATAGTCAGTATTAGAGGCAGGAGCTATTGACTTGTTTTAGTGATAGCATCTCGCTAGCACTTTCCTGGGATAGTGTTGACCCACAATCCTATTATTGCTGCCTCCCCACAAGCATAAAAATCCTTTTTTGTAGTTAATATATGGAAATCTGAGGAAATAATATAATTTAGAAAATAAAACTATAGGATTAACAAATAGATCTCAATTCTAAACCACTAACAAAAGAATGAATGACTTTGCATATAAGATTTTTGTTAATCTTAAATGTAGAGTGCTGTCTTACTTTTCTGTATCTTAATTTCCTTATAAAATCGTGTCAAAGTTTGTAGTCACATGAATTTGAACTATTAATATGAATTCTGAGTATTTTCTTAGGAAAATCTGTGAAGTTTGAGAAGTGGTATACATAGGAGAAAGTTACTGGAACCTGGGAACAACTTATTCCTTCCTCTTGAGACCTTTCTCTGCCTCTCTAGCCAGATAAACATCTGCCCAGAGGGGCTAAGAAGAGTAAGCCCGAAGCTTGTCATGCAGCAATTGACATTTGTAAAGCTTGGCAATTTTCAAGGCCCCTTCATGAGCATTATTAAAATTTGGTTTCACAGCACCTCTGAGATGTAGATCAGGGAATAAGAGATTTCCTGCTTTCTCCTCTCTCTCTCTCTCTCTCTCTCTCTCTCTCTCTCTCTCTCTCTCTCTCTCTCTCTCTCTATTTTTATTGTAAAGATGATGTACAGAGGGGTTACAGTTACATAAGTCAGGTAATTCAGTGTATTTCTTTTTGAACAGCATCACCCCTTTTTTCATTTTCCCTCCCAACTCCCCCCACTCAAGTTGTATAGTTCATTTCCAGTGTAGTGTCTAGTATTACTGCTGAGTTAGTTCACCCTTTATCCCACCTTCTCTTTTTCTCCCTTTTAAAAAAAATCTTCTTTTCAACACTAAAGGAAATAGAGACTCAGTGGGCAAATTGACTAAGTCACCTTGTAGAAGTGAAAGATGAGGTAGCATGTTGTGTGTGTGTGTGTGTGTGTGTGTGTGTGTATGCGTGTGTGAGTGTGTGAGTGTGTGTACAAATTCACATGCTCATAACTTTACATATCCTGTTTCTCATTCTGGTTCCTTCCAGGGACATGTAAAACACTTCAAACAGTGATCCTCAGAACTCAGCCTTCTGAATAGCTAAGATTATAGGCATGAGCCAACAGCATCCAGTATGTCTGTGTATTTTATTTTAAAATGATCATTGCCATTGTAACTGAGCTGTATTTTTCATGCTTGGACAAGACTTCTGAATGTAAGCTAGTAACCTTCACTTACCCACCCCAAATCTTTTTAGATTGAAAAGTATTTCTCTCAAAAGAGACAATTTCTAGAAAGAGAGTTCATATGAGAACTGCAGAACATTTGCTTGGAGGTTTGATATGGTGTTATATGTACCTGTGGTAATATCTGTAATCATTTGAGGATCACAAGAACCATCCTAGACCTTGGAGTATTCACTTTAAATTAAGAATAATTCTTAATTTAAAGCTTCACATGTGGAAATTGCTTGCCATTTTTGGATGCCACAAATATTGTCAAGATGTAAATCCAGTACTACACAAAGAAGACCCTCTGAGAGGTTAACGTATGCTACAAAGGTATGAGATAAAAACAAAAAGGACCCAGCGAAAAGGAGAATGTTTTAAATGCAAAGAAGAAAAATACACACTCACTCCTGAAAGATGCTAGCAGGAATATGTATGCATTGTTAGGTTGGGGAATCCCCACCCTTGTTTTTTGATGGCTTTGTGTGGAGGAAACAAGTTCTGAAGGAGAAGCAGTGGGCTGAGCCAGGACAAGGGAGCCGTTGTTCTGGGGTGGATTTCAGCTTGAGAATTGAGTTCCATATTTAAGGAGGAACACAGGAACTTGTGTAGATCTGGCACTTTCCAAAAACCAACAGAGGTACTAATAATCTTTATGTGAACTTTGACTTTCTTGGGGAACCAAGAAAGTACTTAAAGTAGTTTTGAAGGAAGGTGAGGAAGGAAAGAAAGTGACTGGTACATTGCTTCTGCTGTGTCAAATTTGACTTAACAGAGTTGAGTCCTTCTGATGTCTTGAATTTTTTTTTAAATCCAGAGCTTTCTTTCTATGAAGGATGCAACAGGCAAGAAGGATGCAGAAATTGGCAGGTTCTTGCACTCTTGTCTTGCAGTCAGTGCTCTATCATTTTCAAAGGCATACTCACGTTCTTTGCAAATTACGTTAGCACAGCTTAATACTTGACGATATTAACGGTGTGACTTGTCTTAGTGATATTTCCATTTTCATAGCCACCATTTTATTTTCTGAAGTTTTTAATCTCTAGTGATAGAATTTTTCAGATATTATCAGTGTTTGTGGAGCTATGTATCAGAGTGGGCTTTGAAGTTAGCTTTACCTGAGATACAGTGTGACTTCCCCTGACACTTGTCTAGTGACATGGTTATGGTGACAAGGATCTTTACCTGCTTGATTATTGCAGCATTTGGAGTTTGCTTGCAGAATGAGGTGGGTCCCCCCTCCCAAATCATGGGACTTGAACTCAGGGCCTGGGCACTGTCCCTGAGGTTTCTCAAGGCTAGCACTCTACCCTTGAGCCACAGTACCATTTCTGGCTTCTTTATCTGTGTATGTGGCTCTAAGGAATCAAATCCAGGGCTTCGTGCATGCTAAGCAAGCATTCTTCCATTAGGCCATAGTCCCAGCCCAGAATGAGTTAGTTTATACATCCTCATTTTTGTATTGCCATCTCATGATTGACATCATAAACATTGTAGAAGCCAGTCTCATCCTACATTAGAGATAGGAAACTACCACACTTCTCTGACAGCGAGAGGAAAGTCTCTCAAAACCTGCACTATTGAAGCATCTTTTACTTGTATCTCATTCCTCTGGACATCCTATTCTTCTGGAACCCTGAAGTCACCTCTACAGGATTATTTCATGTCCTCTGGAGTTGTAATAGTGGTGCATTTATTTCATCTCACTTTTCCCTCTTCCTCCCCCTCATCATTCTCTTCCTCTTGCTCCTCCTCCTCCTCCACCTTCTCTTCTTCCTCTTTCTCCTTTTCCGTCCTCTTCTTTCAGATTGAATACAGGCTCTACTCTGAGTCACATCATAGTTTTTTTCTTTCCAATTTATTTTCAGACAGGGTTTTGCTTACCTTTGCTCAGGCCTCTCTTGCTTGGAGATCCTTCCATCTCTACAGCCTGTGTAGCTGGTACTACATGTGTTCACCATCATCCCTCACTTGTTTTTGAGGTAGTGTCATTTATTTTTGCCTAGGTTATTTTGGGGCCATAATTCTCTGTCTTTGCCACCCAAGATTACATGTGTGTACCACTATGCCTGGAACTTCATCTTGAATGGAAGGCCTATAATGTACATTTCTTAAAGGCATTTGTCCAGTTTACTCACTAAGTCTTGGGATTGAATTAAATTGATCTACTGCCCTCATGATGTTCACGTATAAATGATAGGTAGGCCATTCCTACTTTCATATGCCATTGAGCAGTTAACTACCACCCCATCTCTGTGATAGAAAATAGTTCCAGTGTGTTAGAAACATCACACCCAAATAGACCTCAAAGGTGGCTTTCCATTGGCCTCCAAGAAAGCAGCAAACATTGAATTTACAGTTTTTTTGTCAGTTTCTTCCCAATTCCTACCACCTGGCACTTGGTACACCTCAGCCTACGCCCTGTGATTAAACCAGGCACATTGGCAAGATGTACTTAAGGTGCTTAAAAATATCCATTGCCAGATGAACAAACAGGTGGCTTTCTCTTACCCACCTAGAATTTCATAAAAAATAAGAAATGTTGGCACAGGCTCCCAGATTAGGTCACAGCCTACTCTGTGCAACAATTTCAAGCCAGCCTCAGTACAATTGTGACTCTCAATGCATCATCAGATCTACGTCTTTCCTTTCTAGTTCATGTTTTCACTTGTGTTTATCACCAGTTGCTGTGGTCTTCTGCTTTCTGAAGTCCAATAGTGGATTTTGATGCGTTTACTAACAGTCATGTTCTCCTGAAATTAAAACTTTTTAACTAGATACAATTTCTTGACCTTATCTGAGTACCTCTATAAAACAAATGTAATTCCCAAGACATGTATTTGCAAGCAAGTCTGAGCTTGAAAATACAGAAATAGGATATGTTTTTACAAAAGGTCTTCCCAAAAAAGAAACAAAATTGAAGCAGTATTTACTGTCATTTTAAGGCACAAAATCAGAGCTATTTCAAATGAAATGCAAAGTAAGTGCAGTTGATTTAGATGGTTCAGGGAAGCAGTCGATTACAGTATCTTACTTTGTTATCTGATATATTGGGTATATTTGTATTTGGTTATTTGAAATTGGACAGGGAAGGGGGGAAAACAAGATGAGGGATGGGGGAAGGGAAATGGGGACCAAGACATGAGAAAGGGTATCAATGTA
Organism: Megascapheus bottae; assembly: GCF_031878675.1. NCBI lineage: Eukaryota > Metazoa > Chordata > Mammalia > Rodentia > Geomyidae > Megascapheus > Megascapheus bottae. Next base: position 13,449,661 of record NC_143520.1, on the reverse strand, counting down.
TGTGAATTAATGCACATTCTATCTGGCAAATATAATGTAACCCTTCTATTAATTACAATAAAAATATATGGAAAGAAGTTAGAGAAATTGTACCAAAGAAATAAAAGCTATATATTGTGAACTATATAAAAAAAAGAATGGCTGGCTGATATAGGATGAGGCTAAATGAAAGGGCTTCCAGGATATACAAACAAAACCCATATAATGTGTAATTGTTGTTCTAAATGTACTATGTTATTTCTCATCTCTTGCTGTCCCTTGATTATCTCATATTGTTACAGTATCTTACCTTATTATCTGACATATAGTATATTTGTTTATTTGAAATAGGAAAGGGAAGGAGAGAAAAGAAGATGAGGGGTGGGGGTGGGGACAAAAACATGAGAAGGGGTAGCAATGTTTGTTAAGTAATGCACCTTCTATTTGGTGAATATAATGTAACCCTTCTGTTAATTACAATAAAAATGTATTTAAAAAATAAAAATACTTAAAAAAGAAATACCCCAGCTCTCCCCTTTAGAATTCCCCATGAGTGTCCAGTGACAGCAACTTTCTACTCTCAAGAAGGAGAGCAAGTTCTAAGTTCTTGACTCCTTTATACCTAGCTGCTGCTGCTTCTTGGACTTGTCTTTAATGTCTAGGTGATGTTTGAAAAACCATGATGTCTTTGCTGAGTATATTCCTTTGAGAAAAAAAGAAGAATGTCAAAGGGTTCCCTGGAAATGGACAGAGTTGAAATTCAACTTCCATATTTGAACATCAGCTCCACTAAATCACTCTATGAGACTTGCCTATTGCTGTACTCTTGATTGAAGCATTTGACAGAAAGATTTGTAGCCTAAGTTTCATGGAAGATAACTTCAAGGAAAGGTTACCAATAGTTAAGTGGGAGATTATCATATGGGCATTGATTCAGAAACAATTAAAAACAAACAATATTTGTTTAAAAGTGTGTCTTGATTCTATGAGATTTTGATGTTTGTGGTCATGCCAGATTTCAGTAAGGCTCTTTCATTCAACTGCTGGGAGAAAAAAACCTTGCAGGCAGCCATTTATACCTTTGGCCCAGGACCCTCATGTAAATCAGTATCCTGGAAGGCCTTATTCTCTGACAGCTTCAGTGGGAGACCTGATCACAGTTTTACCTTCCATGAAGCAACATCTGCAAGAGCAGGTCTAGGCTCTGGTCACTGGCTTCAGCCCAAAGAACCTCAGGAGACAGACAGAGGAAGGAGGAGCCTGGTGATCATCCAGGCCTGCAAGTTGAAGAAGTGGAGTTCAGCCAGGGGAGCCAAGTCTGTGGTTTTCTTCTGTTTTCTCTAGCCCATGATGTGTACATACCTAAGTTTCTTGGTCTCAGTGTTAGCGATTTACTGATGGAGAGAAGGTGCAAATAAGTATTTTGGCTCATTAGTACAGGTGAAATAATGTATGATTATTACTACATATAGGTTAAAATGAAAACAAAAATACTGTTACAAGCAAAAATGTGTTTAAGGGAAGCTTATGTCTCTCTCTCTTTCTCCTTTCCCTCTCTTCTTCTTCCCTCTCTCTCTGTCTCTTTTCTTCCCTCCTGTTTCTCTCATTGCTTTTCCTGTTTCCCTATTTCCCCCCTCCCCCTCCACTTATTTCAAGACAAAGCCAAAATTTACATCATTTAGGAATACTTGGACCTATCTAAATTACCACCCTCCTGACTGGAGTCTTTTCCCTTAACCTGATTCCTCCTGTACCTGAAAAATTATAACCACTTTCTGCTGCAGGTCATGGTTACTTTGAAAGTTGTGTGTTTCAAAAATGCAGCTTTGCAAAGGTTTAATTCTACATTGCCACACTAAAGTATGCTTGCAAAGATTGGTGTAAGTAAGGGTCTGGATGTGTGTCTGTGGGGTGAGTTTGGGTGTGGCAAGTTAGCTTGTTAGTTAAATCTTGTCTACTCCATGTTTCATACAGCCTGTAAAATAAGAATTACCATTGTATTTTTAAATTGTTAAATATGTAACATTCACTATTTTTTGATTTTTTGTTTTGCTTCACAGGTAATACAAGATTTACTATTGATAAGGTTTGTAACCCTTGGTCTAAAGAATGATGTAACAGGCATTTCACCTGATTTTAATTATAGGAATCATTCTTAGCCTTCTATTCAATGCTTCTACTCTTTCTTATAATCAAAACTAGTATCATTGCTTACAAGTATCTCCTATTTTTGCTGTCTTTCCAGGAGCTGATGAAGAGAGGGCCTAAAGGGTTTAGTGTATCATCATAATAAGTCCACCAGTTGTCCTTACAATATGTTTTAGAAGTATATAAGAACAAACTCAGGTTCAGTGGCTCATGCCTGTAATCCTAGCTACCCAGGAGGCTGAGAATCGCGGTTCAAAGCCAGCTCAAGTAGTGAAGTCCAGGAGATTCTAATCTCAAACGAATCATCAGAAAATCAGAAATGGCACTGTGGCTCAAAGTGGTAGAGTGGAGCCTTGAGTGTAAAAAGCTCAGGTACCGCACCAAAGTCCTGTTTTCAAGCTCTATGACCACCTCCCCTCCAAATAAAAAGTATGTAAAGAGAAGGAATTATAATCTACTCCCCATTTGAAAGAGTTGGTTCCAGGGTTATACCAAATAGAACATTTCCTATGTGTTCCTTTCCATCAGGAAGTATTTTAAGCACCAGTGTGGTTTTTAGTGTTCTCTTTCTTCTCCATATATTTTTATTGTAATTAAGAGAAGGGTTACATTATATTCACCAGATAGAAGGTGCATTACTTCACATACATTGATACCCTTTCTCATGTCTTGGTCCCCATTTCCCTCCCCCCACCCCTGCCCCTCTGTTTTCCCCCTTCCCTATACTATATCAAATAACCAAATAAGCATATATACAATATATCAGATAATGAGGTGAAATACTGTAACAATATGATTTTTTTATTCACTGGAGGAGAATCTCAGTTGTAAACTGATTGTCATGTGGAGCAAACAGAGCAACAATGGATAACCAGGATTGGTGACCTGGATGGCTGGAGCTGGAGAGCAGTGTTGTAGTTTGTTTAAATTGTATTAACATATAATTTATATGGCATAAAATTGACCCATTTTAAGGATACTTAATTATTTTAGTGACTTTACTGTGTCATGCAAGCATGGCCATCCAGTTTGAAAGCTATTACCCCCTAAATATATTTTGTGTCTATTTGCTTTTATGAGTCATTCTCTTTTAACTCTTAACCCAAGGCAGCCACTAATCTACCTTCTGATCTCCAAATAGTTATCATTTCTGGGTAGGTCATTCTTTTGTCAGTTCTGGGGCTTGAACTCAGGGCCTGATCACTGTCCTTGGGCTTTCTCAAGGATAATGCTCTATCACTTGAGCCAAAGCACCACTTCTGACTTTTTCTGTATCTATGGTACTGAGGAATCGATCCCCAGGCTTGTGCATGCTAGGCAAGCATTCTACCACTAGGTCAGGCTCCTGGTCCTAGATAGTCTTCCATTCTGACTTCTTTTACTTAACATCATGTTTCAAAATATCACGCATCCTGTGATTTATGTCAGTATAGCATAAACTCTGTACTCCTTACATTTATCCATTCACCTTTGACTGGAATTGTTTGTGTTTTCTAAGCTGTTCTGAATAATCAGAATTATGAATAATGCTGATATGAACATTCATTATTTTCTAAAGAACACACACCATTTTTCAATACTGTGTGTAAGGATTCCATTTTCTCTCCATCTCAAGACCATGTTACTGTCTTTTTAAATTATTCTCATTAATTTGAAGTGTTATCTCATTGTAGATTTTTCTTTCTTTCATGTAGAGTATGTGTTTTCATGTGATAATTGATTATATGAAGATATTCTTTGGGAAAATGTATATTCCGACCTTGCCCACATTTAAATTTGGGATTTTGTTATTGATTGTCGAGTTTATAAATCCTTTGTCCTTTGTGAGTTAAAACGTTTTGTTCCATTCTTGGTTTGTAATTCATTTTCTTGATAATGTCTTTTGAAGGGTATCATATTTTAAAATACAAAATTTGAAGTTGTAACATGGAAGTCATTTCCAGTATTTTTCTAATTTTAATTCTTATATTCCAAAACTAATATTTTATGAGCTCATGAAACTGGTATTAAATGATTGTGTCACCTCTTTAAGTTAATTTAAAAAAATATTTTGGGTAGTTATACAACAGAGTGCTAGAAAACTCCATAATTGCTTGTTGTGTGTATCTGTTTACTTTTCCACTGTCCTTGTAAGTGTGTTCATGATAGAGAAAACTTCAAGGAGAGGAAGTGATCCCATCCTGGGGATAGCCTGAATGCTTTATTCTTTTAAAGACAATCAATGCCAAGGGAAGACAGATTCTTTGCCTTTGGGCTTCCTCAACATGGGTTCTGATATATACATTCAGATCCTGTGAAAAATACTTTCCTCTAAAGCTTTCCTTTTACAAAATACAAGAAAAATGCCCAACTACTGGGGAAAAAAGTTGAACGTAAGTGCCTGAAAGCACTTAGGTCACACTGTTGTACAGAACTACATACTGCGAGAACCCCGGTCTCTGCGTCTATCATTTACAAGACCTATAGCTTGCAAGAAAATAGACAAGCTGCTTGATCTTTCTGTGTCTCCTTCCATATTTCTCAAATAGGAATGATAATAGCATCTACTTCATGTGGTTGTTGTAAAGAACTGAAAAATGTAAAGTGCTTATAAGCATCTTTGCTGGCATGACAGATAAACTAAGCTATTCCTGTGTTGTTATTAAATAGTAATGTACTATTGCTGAAAAGCATGGTCTTTAATATCAGACATAATGGGTAATGTCTTAAGTTTGGGTCCCAACATTTATATTTATCTTCTATTGATCCCAGACACATCATGTTTGTTCTGTGCTACATATCTTCCTTTGCTTAAGAAGGAAAGACCTGGGCAAAATCAGTAGAAACCCTGGGCTCTCCTAGCAGAGATCTACAATAGAACAAAATCTAGAGACATAAGGCCAAATAGTACGACACTAAATGTGAGGACCTCCAAGATAAAGAAACAAAAGCCATATAATGAGTGATTGTTGTCCTTAATGTACTATGTTATCGCTCATCTCTTTGGACATCCCTTGGTTATCTCATATTGTTACAATATTTCACCTTGTTATCTGATATATTTTATATATGCTTAATTGGTTATCTAAAATTGGATAGGGAAGGGGGAAATCAAAAAGAGCAGGAGGGAGGGGGAGGGAAATGGGGACCATGTCATGAGAAAGGGTATCAATGTCTGTGAAGTAATGCACCTTCTATCTGGTGAATATAATGTAACCTTCTATTAATTAAAATAAAAAAATAAATTAATTTAAAAAAGAAGGAAAGACCTGGGATGGATTACAGAATTAAATAAAGGAATGTACTTAACAGTAGCTGTTCTTACTGTTTAATTTTTTGTGATAAGGAGCCATGCCTAGCAATGGGTAGACAGTCCTGTAAGAGTATCAAAGGAGTAAAGGAATCTTTGAAGTGAAGTGTGGGGTGGGGTCTTGTAGAGAAGATAGACTCTGAGCAGGTGAAGCAGAGATATCAAGGCAGCAGCAGGCCCAGAACTGCTGTTTCAAGATAAATCAGGCTGGCTGTAAGATTTGATTATGAGATTCTTCCTTGAAGGCCAGACTTGATTCACAAGTGGCTTCAGAGTTGTTTTCTTAGAAATCTCAAACTGACTATAAATAGGCAAAATTTTAGAGTTAGAAATCATTTCCATGAACACTGCAGGTTTTAATTATTTACCTTTAGCAATAAGTTCTGATCTCTTGAGTTGATTCTAAAATATATAAAGAGATATAAATATATGCATGCCACCTTCCTCTCTACCTGTCTCCTTTCTTAGCAGTCTTATCTGTCTGTGTAAGCCTGAAGTTCTACATGAAAGAGCTTTTATAGCAGGAAGAAATAACATTGCTAAAAAGCATTTGTTGGAGCAAAAAAGGAAGGTATGTTTATTATAGTAGCCTTATGTAGTAAGTATGTTCCAAGGGTTTACAAGGAGCCACTTGAGAACTGTGCTCCCCTAAGACTGTTTGCATCTGTGCCTTGATTGCATACTGTATAAGTGCTAGCAAAAAAAGTAAACTATTTTACCAGAAGTTCCTAATTAACAGATACCAGTATTCAAGCTGTTATGAAGAACTCGCTTGCTAGAATATCTCTAGTGGTAAGTTTCTTATTGATTAGTAAGCCATGTCCTCCCCATCACATTTCAAGTTACTTACACATTTTCAGACAGCTAGAGCTCTACCACTTGAGGCACAGCACCACTGCACTTCCAACTCTTCCTTATGTAAGTGGTACTAAGGAATCAAACCCAGGTTTTCATGCATGCTAGGCAAGTATTCAACCACTAGGCCAAACTCCCAGCTCTTCCCTGTACTTTTAATGATAATCTGTTGTTATTTTGCATTGAAATGCCTTTTCTGAACTTGTACTTTTTATTTAAAAATGGGAAAAAACAAGAATGAACTATATTCCTGTATATACTTGATTAACTTGAATCCTTTCCATATTCTATGTGGTAAAACAAAGGGCCCTGTCCACTCTAAGTTCTGCCCTCCAGTATTTTATTTTTCCTTCACTATGTTTTGACATAAAGAAGGCTCCTCTATCAGTCTCTCTTCTATAAGCTCAATTGGTACTTGTCCTTGCTCTGTTGCTCTATACTTTTGCCAAAGTTAGAGGATTCAGACATTGGGGAAACTACTTTACTTAGATGACTGAAGTTTTCTATTGGATTTGTGTGCTACCTGGTCCTTGACTGCCTTTCCACCCATCCATTCCCTTGTCAGGTGATCTAGAGAAATGGCATTTGCGACACCATCTCCACCATAACCAGATTTCTACATCTGACATGGGAACACAATTCTCCAGGATGGAGTTCCTCAAATGACATTAGAGTAAGATGACATTGAGAGTGTAATTGCCCTCAGGATACTGCCACAAGCTACAAGTGCAGCTGGAAGATAGGAGTGATATCTCTGAACAGACAACCTTAGATTTTGCATCCCATCAAGAAGCAGCATTCTAAATTGTCATCCCTTCACAGAGAGACTATGAAATATTCATAGTTTTATATCTCAACTCCTAGAAATATGTCTTTGGCATTTAGTAAAT